>NC_026155.1:1547488-1562822 GCF_000512975.1 Sesamum indicum
ATTGACCTATGTGATTGGCGTGTGTTGTAACAATTGCTCTTGTGATTGTTGGGATTCTTGGCCTGTGTTGTGTTGTCACATTCAGAGGATTTGAGTTGCATCGTTGCCATTTCCTCTGAAGCAGCTGTCCCGTGTTAATAGTTATTTTATTAAGAAATTTATACTCTTAATATGCAGAAAGACGTGCCATCAAATGTATCCTTGAAATGAAGTTCTGTCTGGAATATACAATCCATAAAGTTCTATATGCATCATTCTTGCCTTAACTCAAATTATCGTTTAGAGATCGGTGGCTGGATGTCATTTCATCTCATTTTCAAATTTGGATCTCTTTGCGGCAGGCAGAAAACCATGCCAATGGTCTCGAACCAGTAGGCATTGCTGCAATTCCCACGATGAAGTTCGATATTGAAGCATTCAGTTCAACAGAAGATGCACAGTGAGTCTACGCTGTCACTATGATTTACTCACTACAGTTAGTTCAGAAGTTGCTGTCAACCTATAGATTTTGATGTATGTTCTCTTGAAATTACAGATGTAGCATATGTTTGGCAGAGTACCAAGAGAAAGAAGTTTTGAGAATCATGCCAAACTGTGGCCATAGTTTCCATTTATCATGCATCGATACATGGCTCAGACGACGGTCTACTTGCCCAGTCTGCCGTCTTTCAGTACAAGACGCTGCTGAAGTGAAACATGTCCGAGCGGCTACTCTGATGGCAGCTCATTTATTTGATAGTTCTGAGACGACGTTTGAGCATTCTCAGCAGTGGCTGCTCCCAACTTCTGAACGAGCAGAGGGTAATGGAGCAGACCAAACTCATACAGATTCCATTTCCGTTGTGGTCGACTCCGGAGTTCCTGTAGGAGGAGGATTTAGTCGATCATCATAGAAAGGAGTGTTGGTTCTATGCCTTTTTCATCCCTTGTTTCTGACTTTCTGTGTTTTTTTTTAATAATAGGATCAAGAATCTAAGGTTTTTTACAAGGGATATAGGCCATTTCTGTATATAGGTTTCTCAGTTGGGCTGTCTTGGCAGATTTGTTTGAATTTTTGTGGTTTTTAGGGAAGAGTATTGGAAAGGGATATGTCATAATTCATATGTATATATGTTGCTGGAGACTTGTTTTGTTACATGGGAAATGAAATATCATTACATGGCTACTCTTGATTTTGGATGTCTGAATTTTCTCTTAAAAGGTTGGTTCAACTTAATGAACATTAATATAATTTTTTTTAAAATAAAATAAATGTAGTTTTTATACACGCGGTCTGCATATTAATTAGAATAGAATTTTAAATAGAAAATTCAATTAAGAGTCAATGTAAGTTTTTTTTTCGGTAAATGTAATTTTCATTCAGTAAAAAAAAAGTACAATAGTACAATACAACTTGCTTAGTTTAAGCGGTTTCCTCGACATGCCAAGAAATTCGCCATAAGCGGTAAAGCGCACAAGTGCTAATAGCAATAGGTAATTCTACACTAAAAATCCTCTGCTGCACATCTCAAACCATCAGCGCACCCACAGTGCTTGTATCTTTATGTACTCCATCAAATCGCCTAATGTCGAGCCAGTGTAAGTCGTACTTGAAGCTTATGTAGGATTGACTGCACATTGGAATTTTGGATGAACTAAAATTTTATTTATTTATTTTGAAAAAAAAGAAGAGAAAAACAATGTCAATGATGTCTAAATTATCAACAGCTATAACATTTAATGTTGTCTGATTCCTTTTTCTTGGTAAAATCCTTAGCATCACCCTTCAACTTTCAAGTTTAATTGCAGAAGGTGAACCACAATACATACTTGAAGAGGCTAAGGAACAACAGGTACTTATTGTTTTTACCAGGTATGTTATCATTTTATATTGGACATGAAATTGATCATGTCGGAATGAGAGTAAAAGAGTAAATTTGGCATAATTAAGAATACTCCCTCATTATTTGAAAAATTATTAATATCCCCGGCTTTTGATGAAATTATGTAATCCCTGGATGGACGCTTGGAATTATCAATTTTGCTTCAGCTGTAAATTTTTTAAAAGAATTTTTTTTAGAAAAAATAAAAAAAATCGGACGAGGTGGACTGAGAAAATTTTAAAATATTACGAAAAATTTATTCACTTAGTCTATAAGAAAATTTTAAATAATAAGTAAAATTATAATTCATAATTCATAAATGACATTTTGATCAGTTCACCATTAAAAAATGAATGAAAACCTAACTAACTTGGTGGACGGCAGTTAAAATAATTTTTGTTTTTTTTGATAATTTTACAAGGGAAGAAGTATTTATAATTATATCAAATTTTAAAAAAATTATTGTAATTTACCCTAAAAATAAACTAGTTATGAGTGTATGACAAATGGTGGGTTGGAGCTTTTTGAAGCAATTATGTTGTAGTAATTGGTACAACCTTAATTCATGGGCCATCAATGAAATTGACAAGTGTGTAAAAAGATTTATCAAATTGGACCCAATATGACCTGCCACCGGAAAATGAGGTCACCGCAAATTGGAGGCCTCAACCAATGGCTATGATTGATACCTGCAAGCACTTTTCCGCACACACCATCAATGTGCTTAAATTTCTCAAAATAAGACTATAAAAATATTTATAAAAATTATAAGTAAATTTTTTATTTAACTATCTCAATATATATATATATGTTGAACTTATAATAATGAGCAAATGGAAAAATAGAAAAAATAAAAGGGAAAAAATTAAAACTATAAAATAATTGTAAAAAATAATTTTAAATAATTAATACTATTGATGTGTATCAGATTTTTGGCCACATCAGAAGGGTCGAAGGATCTTTCTTCAAATCTGAAAATTATCTGAGACTAACCCTGTAAAACGGAAGTTAGCACTCTAATGTTTAAGTCAGTAACGGATTAAAAAAGAGATAAAAGAAAAACTTGAATTATGGTAAGAATAATGATGAAATATGATATGAGAGTGATAAGTATTCGTGTGGAGTACAAAATGTAAGCTTAGAATAGCTTGAAAATCGAGATAAAACAATGAGAATAGTGAGAGTTTGAATGAGAGGATTGGTGTTACCAAATGACTGTACAAAATCTCTATTTATAGGCGTGTATAGAGCAAGGTACGGGGGTTGTTGTAGAGTGTCGTACGCCATTGGAAAGTCCTTTGAGTTGTTCATCATCTAGAAAATATCGTTTGTGCTTTGGACTAGATTTAAATGAGATAGGTAACCTGGACTGAACCCTACTCTATCTGCTTAAAAGTTCGGGAGTTGGTTATTTGTGAATTTTTCAGCTTATTTATTACCGATTTACTTGAAACCACCTGAATATATTCTAGGGTGATGTGTATAATATGTTGGCAATTCATATGATGTGTTCTCCCAATTGTAGGATGACGTGCCCGATTAAAAATGGGCTTGTACCTTGGGCCTGCCATCTCAGAAAAGAAAGAGTAGGTTTGTGGGCCTTACCGCTCTGTTGGTAACACTACAAGAAAAGGTGGGATTTAGGGCGTGTTCAAGAACGTTTTTTTTCTTTTGGTTTTTGGAACGGTTTGCAGGACAACTAACTTATTTGGAGCGATTTTTTGAACGATTGAAAATCTGTCCTTATAAATGGCGTTACAAAAATATAGGAACGATTCATGCACGACCATTCCTAATTGGGATGGGAACTGTAACACTATATGAAAAATCATTCCTAATATTGAATTTATCAAAAAAAAATTATTTTTTTAATTGAAATGATTTTGACGAAATTGGAACAGCTACATTATTTTTGTCGGGGTATTAGAATGGTTTTTATAATACTTGTGCCTGAATTTTGAAACTATTTTTATTGTATTGGTGATAAATGGAGGAAAATTATTTCAGAAAATGGGGGAAAAATGAAGAAAAATGGGGGAGGAAAAACGAAGAGAAAAATAGGGAGGAAAAAGAAGAAAAAAACCGGTAATTACCTCTACTAGTGTCGAGGAAGGGGTGACGCCGAGGGACGACGCAGGGAGGCAAGAGGTCGGGGAAAGAGAGAGAGGACGAGAGTAATGGAGAGTAAGGGAGAGAAAGGGAGAAGGGAAAGAAAAAATCTGCTAATTGTTGTATATATATTGATTTTTATAACGGGCTTTAGAACGGACATTGTTTATAAAATCGTTCCAATAACCAAAACGACGTCGTTTCAATTGATGAGCATTTTTAATAATAACCATTCCTAAAAATAAAATCGATGTTATTTAATCGAAGAACGACGTCATTTTGGAGCATTTTTAACAAAACCGTTCTTATTTTTAAAAAAATCGTTCCTAATTGTGTGCCAAAATTATTTTCCTAAAAAAATTAAAAAAATAAAAAATATAGGAAAAATCATCCTAAACATGTTAATGATAAAAAAAAAAGTAAACCATAAATTAATTAAGGTCATTGGAAACATATAATAGCTTTGAATTAAATTGATACATGATCAAGTATATTTGTACATATATAAGCTTGTTAGTCTTACATAGATGTAAGTAGCATCTTATATTGTATTGGATCACCTAATCAGACCGCTAAAATTTTAATCAGACTATTGGATATTATTAAATCGACAAAATTTATTCGATGAAGTTTTGAACATTTTTGGATACTGAGATATCGTATCTATACACAATCGACGAGGCTAAAAATGATGCAACTGTCCATCGGACTATGTGATTTTAGATCAGACCACTGGATATGTTCACATATGGAAAGTATTATTATGCATTTAAGTTTGGAATTAATCAGGGTTCGGATGTTGAGATATCGTGATCGGAAAGTGAACAAGGATTCTATTGACATATTTTGGAACGGTTTTGGAACTCCTTTAGGAATGATTTTCTTAAAGTCATTTTAGGAACAAATATTTTATACATTTAGAAATAATTTTATTTAAATTCATCTTAGGAGCTGTCAAACATTTAAAAAATGTTTCTAAGTTTGATTTTTCCTCCATTTTTCATTTGGCGCGAAATTAAATTTTTGGGAACTGATTTTGGGTGAAATTATTTTAAAAATACCAAAAAAAAAAAGAAAATTAAAATTTTGATGTTGTTGTAAAAAGGTTTAAAAATTTAAGTGGCATATTGAAATAAAGAAAAATAATAAAATAAGCCACCGCGGTAATAGACCGCAGTGGCATAGTTAATTTAATAAAAAACAAAAGTAGTTAATTCATTAAAAACAAATCATGCAATTTTAGCTGACATAAAAAAGAAAAACATTGTGAAATAATTTAATAATTCGAATCGTGGTGAAATATTGACGGAAATAAGTAAATTTGATCTCGTTGGAATCGTCAAGATGAGAGGATTCAAGCAGCGATGGTCTTAGGCCGTGATTCGTACAGACGGCGGAGAAACGATCACAATTAATTTCAGCACAAATATTGACGGCGAAAATATTTCAAATTTTCAAATCTCAACAAATACTTGAAAAAATTGAGCAAGACTGGCCTCGTTGGAATCGTCTGGACGAAAGAATTCGAACAATAGTGGTCTCAATCCGTGATTCGTCCTGATGGCGGAGAAACGACGGCAAACAACTTCAACGCAAATATTGACGGCGGAAATACTTCAAATTTTCATATCTCAATAAATACTTAATGAAATTGAGCAAGGCTGGTCTCTTTGGAATCGTCTGAACGAGAGGATTCGAATGATGGTAGTCTCAGACCATAATGAATTAACTACTTTTGTTTTTTATTAAATTAACTATGCTTATTTTTTTAATTTCAATATGTCACTGCGGTTTTCTACCGCGGTGACATAAATTTTTTTTTTTTTTTTAAATTAAAATTGTGGCACCGCGTTTTGTCACTTAAATTTTTAAACCTTTTTCAACAATATTAAAATTTTAATTTTCTTTTTTGGTATTTTTAAAATAATTTCACCCTGATTTTGGAATGGTTAATATAAATTGACCGTTCCTATATTTTGATTTTTCCTCTTTTTTTTAGGCTATTGTAATATATTTAGGAATGATTTTTTTTTTAATTAATGTTCGCTCAAAGTTAGAACGATTTTTGGACTGGTTCTTTGAATTTTTGACCTAGTGCCTAAGTTGTGAAATTAGTAACAGGCTAATGAGGAGATTCTTGTAGTTTCTTGTGCATGCTTCAGTGATTGGTTAATTATGGTTAGATCCTCCAAGATATAAGCCATGCTCTAGGCTAACATTTAAAATTAAATGTGGATAGTAATTGGATACCATTCTTATTCATAAATTTTTACTTGATTTCCTCGTAATACTCATTTGATGTGAGTTAAAGGTGTTCTTTGGTGAAGTTTAGAAATCTTATTTTAAACTAGTGCATAGTCGATTTTGTGTTGTCGCATTAGCTAGTTGAATTTCACTAATTCTGTAATTCTTTATTGATTTTGCTCAGTTTGTTTATTTATCATATAGATTTGCATATTCTTTGCTGGATTTTTATTGTGTATTTGACATTAGATAGAGCTTGTACCTTTTTTTTTGGGATACATGTAATGCTCAGTATTAATATCATCTTGTACTATCACTTTTTTATTTTCTATTTGTAGTATTGATTTCTATTACATCAAAAATATATTTGGATTCACTAATGTTTTGTTTGTTGCACTTTCAACTTACTGTGACCAAGTCATTATACTCTCGATGTCTCGGGCAACTTTAAGGAGGAGTGACACTACAAAAAAATGCGAGAATTTATAACGGCCATATGGCCGTTACAATACATACGGCCTTTTAATATTTTTATTACGGATTGGGCGTGCTGACGTCATTGAGGGGGTAATAAAAATATATTTAATTTATAACAGTCAGAACAGTTAAATTCGCCGTCAAAAGATTTATATGTATGTAAAACCATTACAATTCATAGACTGTTACTAATTTGCTATAGTTTTTGTAACGGCTCATTATTTTTGTAACGGCTTTTTTGTAAAATAAAGAGCCATTACTCCGGGAAAACATACAGAAAGGCTTTGTTACAAAAATCGTGACACTAGAGACAGTTTTCTTTATAAAGGCCTTTACAAAATCCGTTACAAAATAACGACTTCATTTTCTAACTACTAGTTTTGAACGGCTATCTTAGGAGTTCCAAAGGCCGTTCCAAAAAATGCTACAAAAAAACTTATATATATGTGCAAGTTGTTTTCATTTCATTTCATTAATTTGTTGTAGAAATTCTTGCTAACCACGTACACTCTCAACACCTTGATTTTCGTGCATATACATTTGAATAGTTTGTAAATTATTACTTGAATTTTGGACCATCAACTAGTGGTGATCATCACTTAAGTTGGTTGACCAGGTAACAGAGACTAATTTAATACTTGATTGTGTTTAGTTAAATTAATTATAATTTTCTTATTTTAGTTTTATGATTTTTTGTTAATCTTATATCATGTTAATTATATGGATTCTTCTGAATAGTGCAATGTAATATTTGTAGTTGTCATTTAGAAACTTAATTATATATATACGTGTAAATACAGTGATATATATCATCATATTACGAGAATTGAGGAGATGGATGCATAATAAGAACCTCCTAGGAAGGGCAGGTCCTACACTAGAGTTTAGTATGAGCTTAAGACTTTCATAGAATGGGCAAAGGGTCAGCGTAGATATATGGATGGTAAACAAAATTAGGTACCCTTGCCGAAAATGCAAAAACACAAAGTTCACAACAACAGATGATGTCAGTTATCATTTGTGTATGTGAGGGTTTATGCCATATTATTATAATTAGACTTCTCATGGCGAGGAGAGGGTGCAGCTGGAGTACTTGTGACTGTCCTTCCAGTGCCGCAGGAGCAAACCCCAGTTGCCCGTTACAATGACAATTAAATCAAAATTCTATTGAGTCGTTACAAAAGCAGTTTTAAATTCATTCTTTTTTATGTGATTAGATTTGTAATGGCATACAAAAGCCGGTACAAGGACCGTTACAAATTTAACAGTAAAAGCATCACTTGAATTCTTAAAACTTACTAAATAGTTGATAAATCCAAAGATTGACAATTATCTAAAGATCGACGGTCATAAGAAGTAAAAGCATAACGATTTAATCACTCAATTAATAGGGTTATAACAGAAAGGACCATGTGAACAGTATTGATAGTGAATCATTGTAAATTGCTCTCATGACAATTGTCCTCATCTAAAGTCTTGGTCCCATGGGAAGTAACAATTATAGGGAAATAGACAATGGATTGACCTATATAGGGAAAAATATATTAACATGCAAAAGGACAAGAATGTCCTTAAAAATTCCAAACACTTTAGAGATTTGTGTGTTTTTGGTTGGAGAAAATTGTAATTTTCGTATCATTATACAGGGCATGTTGTAATTTTGATACCAAAATTTGAAAATAACTTAATAGGTATGACATTTCAGCCTTGGCTTGCAAATATGATACTTCCATTAACTTACTAAAGGAGAGGCCTGTTCAAAGGAAACAGAAAATGAATAAATTGATTATATTCCAAAATAGAAAAACTAAAACTGAAAAATAGAAAAAGTTGAAGCAAAAACAGAAAATTGAAACATAAAACTAAAACAGAAAGATAGAATTTTAAAAAAAAAAATGAAACAGAAAGGCATTATATCAGCTTCCAAATGCGAGGTACGTACGTAAATTTATTTAACTATTTTATAAAATTTTATTTAAGTATTTTTATTATTTTAATTTTTAATTATGTTTTCAGGTTCGATTGGGATTTTCACACGGTGATCCATGCTACGGTCAAAGGGCATTATCCGCATCCTTAGAGAAACATATTGCAGATCTCACAGGAGTACTAGGTATTCTGATTTCAACATTTAAAGGTAAGAATAATATTTAATTTTAAGTAATACTTATATTTTTAATCTAATATTTATATTTTTTTTAATATGTGAAATTTACAGATGTCCTACTGGTGGGACTGCCACGATGAGTCAATGTTCAAGGTTGTCAAGTCATAGGTGGAGAAGTTCCTGCAGATGTGTCGGGCCGAGGAGATTTGGCGCCAGCTTCTGGAGTACTGGGCGAGCCCAGAATTTCAGGCACAATCGGTTAAGAATAAGGTCAACCATATAGCCAACCTGGACGTAGCTGCTACCATCTACAACTTGGGTCGTTCTCCATTGGGGCCCATAAGCGTAAGATGGTAAGTATTTAAGCTATAGTATTAATTTAATTCATTTTTTAAAATTTTTAATTATTTCTTAAAATAATTTTTGAACAAGAGGCACAACTCGAAAGCCCCGTCAAATAGATAGAGGTGTTTGAGAAGTGCTAAAAAAAGAAGGACGGCCAATGGAGCGGCCTGAGAGCAGTGGAGGTCGCGGTAAGTAGAAAAAATAATTTAATTTTTTATTTAAAATTAGTTTTTTTTTAAATCTAATTATTTAATCTATTTGCAGGAGCTCTTGCGAAGATGATGGAGGAATGCCAAAGAGAGCAAAACAGTGATCAAGACCCTCTATTATCCTCCCAAGGCTCGATGGCCCCGAATGAGCAATAGGTGTGGCTGTCAATAGCGCGCGGTCAAAAGAGGGGCTGAGTATTCAGTCTCGAGTACGAGGCCCACCACACGGTTGCTAGACCATACAGTAGCTCCACTGCTCCATCGCCCTCACCACCACAACTGCCTCGCCCCAACCTTGATGATCAGGTATCGAGTCATGAGGAGTGGATTACAGCGGATGGATCCCACCTGGCCCGATCCTCCAGTGCCCTAGCCTCGAGCTAATCCCCCATTAGATGATGGCAACGATGACGACGACGAACACATGGCCGAAAGGGATGCTCATTTAGATTAGCTAGGATTTTTCTTATTTGTAAAAATAATATTTTTATTTTTGTAATTAAATTATTTTTATTTTCTTGCTATATTATATATATTTTTTATTTACTACATATAACAAAAGTTTGAATAATTTATTGAGAATATGAATTACTATCTCATAATCCTGAACCCGTTACAAAGATCGTGCAAAAGATAGTTATCAATTTTGAAAAAGTCGTCCTAAGAGCTATTACTAAAGCAGTGTAAAAAATAATAACAAAGGCAGATACAAAACCAAAACCAACATACGCATCTGGTGTTATAAAGACCATTAAAAAACTGTTGAAAAAAGAAATACAATACTTGATACAAAAACCGTTATAACATAATGCAAGACGTTACAAAGTGTAATCAAAAAATCGAGCCAAAATTGAATCACAACCATACCTATATGTATTACAAAAACCGTATAAATAACAATTAAATTAAAATTAATTGAATAGTTCTAAAAGCAGGTCCAAATTCATTTTTTTCCATCGGACTACAATTGTAATGGTCAGGTATGGCTGGTAAAAAGACCACTACAAATTTTAATGGCTTTCAAGCAAGCCGTTACAAATATTTTGTAATGCCCAAAAAAACCGCGATAAGGGTGTACGTTACAAATTAATAACATGGTCGTTACAAAAGCTGTTACAAATTAAAAAAACCGCGATAAGGGTGTACGTTACAAATTAATAACATGGTCGTTACAAAAGCTGTTACAAATTAATAACATGGTCGTTACAAAAGTTGTTACTGTAGAATAATTTTTTTGTAGTGTACTAATTAATGAATTTAATATAATTGACAAAATCAAGAATCCATAATTATAAAGTCACAAGTTCGTATCTCATCAACTCATGAAATGTAGCTCTATTTTAATAGTAATTATTGATTAGTTATAAATATTTGATATTATTAATATATTTATTGAGATCATTATATGATTACAACTAATTTTATTTTAAAAATAAAAATAAAAAGGTTAGGTAATTTTTCACTAATTAATTAATTAATTAGCACAAAAGCACAATGACATTAATAATTAAGCACAATGGTTAGTCGTTCCTACATGCATAATTTTTCACGTTTTAAAATATATTATAAAAAATAATAAAGTGGTGTTACAAATCAACAAGCCCAAAGTGTCTTTCTATTTTATGTTAATATAGCTCGACGAGAAGGAACTAATTAATTTATATTGTTTTAATACAGGCGGATGATTTAAAACGTCATCTATGTCGCTTTGGCCGAGTGGTTAAGGCGTGTGCCTGCTAAGTACATGGGGTTTCCCCGCGAGAGTTCGAATCTCTCAGGCGACGAATTATTATTTTATTAATTTAATTCATCAAAAAATGTTTTTTGTTTTATGGTAAAATGATATTCAACAAATCCAACACTATTATATAGTTTAGTCTTTTCTAATTGCACAATTTATTTATTATTTTATTAATTTAATTCATCAAAAAATGTTTTTTGTTTTATGGTAAAAGGATATTCAACAAATCCAACACTATTATATAGTTTAATCTTTTCTAATTGCACAATTTATTTAAAAAAAAAAGGATTCGCGTCAACGTAGTTTTTGCTACCACAAATTTTAAAGTAGGCTCGATCATTTGGGACAATCTTAGATGGCCGCCCCTCCTAAGTGCAATGAAGATCGACAAGGGTTTTATTTTTTGTCATATATTTAATTTTAATCTATCTTATCGTCTAGTTATTTCTTATGACAAAGAAAAACGGAGCCTCCTTGGATTGCGAAAGTAATAAAATTAAGAATAAATGATAATTTTATGGAAAATAAATGAAAACCGTATTTTCAAGTGATAGATAAAAAGAAATCAAATTTTCTTATTATGTTGATCAAACATGAGAGGAAAAATTGCAATTTTTTATTTCATAATTTAGATACCAATCGTATTACTAATTGGGTTATCGGAAATAGTCTCAAACTTGCAAAAAAAAAAAAGTCTCAATTTCAGTTTTTCTGTCAATTTTTGTTAAAAAATTGACAGAAAAAACACATACAAATCATGTCACTGTTATCTTTAAAAAAGAAAAAAAACAAACACATGAGTTCCAAGAGAATTCTTTCATCAATTTGAGATTGGTATGAAAATTAAAAATGAGAATTTATTATAGTTATAAATCTACTTTCAGAAGTACGTAAATAATGAGATTATATATATAGAGAATCTAAGTTCTTAATCTCATTGTACTTATTTGAATCCACATATAGTATCCGAAACGAGTAAGCATTTTTCTATTTGAGGGATACAACTTTTTAAGTAATATGTAAATGTAAATTAAATAAATTGGTAACTACACCGCATTTTTATAAATTTTGGTGTAATTATACGTAAAACTTATGCGATTGAAAATTGTATCTAATACTTTTAATGTTCACTAACGAATTAATTTTATAGTAGTCAAAATTAATTAAACTTGTTGATATTTGCAAAATAAATAAAAAAATTAAAATTCATATATACTTCTGATTTGTGACGTACAATAGATTTATTGTAAGTGAAATAAAATTTTATATATCTTCATATTTGTTAATGCACGTGAGGAGGTATATCTTCAGCCTTATAAAGGTAATTTGTAAAGATTCATTTGACCTACAATAGGTTAATTGTAAATCAATCGGGTGTAAATATGGATCTTTATTCAATTCTTGCTATTATCAGTAAATTTTGTAAACTTTGACCAACAGAATGATCTATTTGATGGCTGTAAATAAATGTTAGGAGTACTAAATCAATTTAATAAACTACATAAATCTGTATAACTACATCAAATCTCAAAAGTATCCTTATTGGAATGGGTGACCAAAAGCCAATTGAATTGGTTATTTGACATTCGTCTATCTTTATCGAATAATATTCAATTGATGAATACGATAAGTGTTAATCAAGTTAGCAGTGTGTTTCATTGTGCTTACAACTGATGTTGAACGGGATTTCAATGCTACAACATAATGCCCACAGACTGAAAGGTTAAACCTGTGGAGTTGGGTTGCTCACTGGTTTGGCAGCTATAAAACCAACTATTAAGGGTCGATTTGAAACGTTCCAAATCGAGGAATTTAAGACAGGGCATCGAGGATCATACAGAGACTTGCACTAAGTACTGCAGTCGTGTTTCATCAGTAGGAGACGTAGGTCGTCTATTCAATTTTAGTGGGTTAGACAGAAAGGTAGTCGACTAAATGTACTGATTCACGAGAATCGTCATATGGAAGGCTTAGGGCCTTGGTCGGTATGATTGGGATTCTCGATTTCAATAGTACGAGATTAGTTCTCGAACTTGAGGAATCATGACAGTCACGTGTATACGAAGATTGTATCTTGTATACGGCGAGCGATAGCCGTTTTGTGAGGCATGGTCGTCATAAGCATTATCCAGTGCAGTCGGAGTATGTAGCAAGTATTGTGGATTCCAAGATAGAACTGTCCCCTGTCAGTATTATGACAAAAGTGTCTCCTATACGCTCTAAGATCCATTTATACCTTCAAAAGCTGTGGCCTTAGGTGCCACACCAACCCTCCTTGATCTGACCTAATGGGCGTGTCAGACCCCTAATATGATTGGTTTTTCACCCTTTCCCCTACAATAAACACAACGATTGCCTTTGGGTTCCAACTCCATATGGGGAAGGAGCGTTGTTGTTTGCGAGGTCTCGATCATTTACATGGTTTACTTTGGCTTCTTAAGAAAGATTGAGACTTCAAGACCCCTAAAAGAACTCTAAAATAGCTTAATTCTTGCTTGGCTGTAACAGAACAGAAAGAGTTAGCAAGAACTTGTTTCACTTGCTTATCATAAGGAATTCGAACAACTGCTTGAAATACAGTATCAGGAAGTACGGCTTGTGGAACCTCAATATCCATGGGCTTATTAGCTAAATGGCACTCTACTAATGTCGGTATCTAATTAATAACATCGTCATAAATAGTAGTGTTAAGTTGTGAAGATTGATTTGAAAAAGAAAAAATCCCAAGTTAAGTTGGAGAAGGATAACCCGATTCAAAGTTGAGTTGGAGAAGGATAACCCGATTCAAAGTTGAGTTGGAGAAGGATAACCTCATTCAACTTAGAAATCCCAAGTTGAGTTGGAAAAAGGATAAGTCATGGCTATATATACTACTCTTATTAGCATTGTTTTATAGAGCAAAGTAGAATAGAGTAGAGAGAAAAGAAAGAGTTGAGACGAGGGTGAGTGTTGTCTTTCACGTGTGGTGAAGACTTGCATACAAGTGTGTGTGTGTTGTACTCCTCAATTTTTCTCCTCTTTGAGTGTTTTCTCCTGGCTTGGTATCGCCCCCAGACGTAGGATTTATATCCAAACTGGGTTAACAAATTCGTGTGTCTTTTATCGCCTTCATATTCCACCTGTTATCCATCTTAACCCGATCCATTTCCTTACAACTGGTATCAGAGCCTGTTTCAAGGAGTTAAGATGGAGGGAAAGTTTCCAGTCGAACGGTTCAATGGTTCCGACTTTGGGTTTTGGCGTATGCAGATGGAGGCCTACCTGTACGGGAAGGACCTGTACGAACCACTTGCAGAGAAGTCCGAGAAGACGAGTGATGAAGAATGGAAGGTGCTCGATCGAAAGGCGATGAGCGCAATAATCCTGTCGCTCTCTCGGAATGTCGCCTATCATGTGAAGTGAGCAAAGAGCACGAAGGAAGTTCTACAGACTCTTGCCGATATGTACGAGAAACCCTCAGCAATGAACAAGGTTATGCTGATGAAAAAACTATTCAGGTTGCAGATGGAGGAGAGGAAGTCGGTGGCCGATCACCTCAATGACTTCAACCAACTCACGACACAGCTGGCGTCTGTGGATATCGTGTTTGACGATGAGGTAAAAGCGTTAATTTTGCTTTCATCTTTACATGATAGTTGGGATGTGGTTGTTACTTCGGTGAGCACTTCGTCTGGGAAGGAGAAGATGAAGTTCGACAACATCAGGGACATGATGTTGAACGAGGAAACCCGTAGAAAGCAAACGGGTGGATCATCTGGCTCTGCGCTACATACAGAGTCCAGAGGGAGACCTGACACACGGGGTAAATACCGTGGAAGGTCAAGGTTAAGGTCCAGGGGGAAGAACAAGGGCAAGAAGGAGATGGTGTGCTGGAACTGCGAGAAGCCCGGACACATGAAAAGCGAATGTCGGGCGCCAAAGAAGGAAAAGGAGGGCCGGACAGCGAATGCCGCGGCGGAAGAGATCACGGATGCACTCTTGTTGAGTGTGAGCAGTTTTTCCGATGATTGGGTTGTGGATTCAGGGGCCTCATTCCACTCATGCAGCAATAAAGACATCATGGAGCCATACACCTCAGGTGATTTTGGCTTAGTTTATCTTGCAGATAACAAACCCCTCAAGATTGTAGGAAAGGGAGATGTGCGGATCAAATCAACGAATGGGTCATGCTGGACCCTACATGATGTGAGACACACAGAACTGAAGAAAAGGAACTTGATCTCAGTCGGACAGCTGGACA
>NC_026155.1:1563158-1563630 GCF_000512975.1 Sesamum indicum
CAGTGAAGGTATCAAGAATTACTGCGCCGACCATGGAATCCGAATGCAGAAAACAATCCCGGGGACACCTCAGCAAAATGGCGTTGCTGAGAGGATGAACAGAACACTGAATGAGCGTGCGAGATGCATGCGATTGAAGAGCGGACTACCAAAGATGTTTTGGGCAGATGCAGTCAACACGGCTGCTTTCTTGATCAATCGAGGGCCTTCTGTCCCGTTGAACAACATGATACCAGAAGAAGTATGGAGTGGTAAGAAAGTGGATCTTTCTTTCTTACGTACGTTTGGTTGTTCAGCCTATATTTTGAACGATGATCGGACTAAGCTGGATGCTAAGTCGATTAAATGTACATTCATTGGGTATGGGACTGACGAATTTGGGTATAGATTCTGGGATGATCAAAGCCGGAAAATAATTCGTAGCAGGAATGTTATATTCAATGAGGATGTAATGTACAACGACAGGAAGGTA
>NC_026155.1:1564338-1579968 GCF_000512975.1 Sesamum indicum
GTCAGCTCCCCAAAGGAAAGAAGGCCCTACAGAACAGATGGGTCTATCGGGTTAAGGCAGAATCAGACGGGAAGAAGCGGTACAAGGCAAGACTCGTAGTAAAGGGATTCCAACCAAGATACGGTATTGACTTTACTGATGTTTTTACACCTGTTGTCAAGTTAACTACTATTCGTCTTGTGTTGAGCATGGTAGCGGCAGAGAACTTGGAGTTACAACAGATGGATGTAAAGACAGCCTTCCTACACGGGGATCTTGAGGAGGAGATATACATGGTACAACCAGAGGGGTATAATGGAGATGATCAGCAGGTGTGTCGCCTGAAGAAAAGCCTATATGGATTGAAACAGGCTCCGCGGCAGTGGTACAGGAAGTTTGACAACTTCATGCTAGAGATAGGTTTCTCTAGATGCAATGCTGATCATTGCTGCTACGTGAAGAGGTTCGATGAGTTTTTTATCATTCTACTCCTGTATGTTGATGACATGTTGATAGCAGGATCAAATGTCAAGGAGATCAATAGGCTCAAGGATCAGTTATCGAGGAAGTTCGACATGAAAGATCTTGGCGAAGCAAGGCAGATATTGGGCATGAAAATCACAAGGGACAAAGGTATTGGTAAATTATGGTTATCTCAATTTGATTATATTGAGAAGGTATTATGCAGATTCAAGATGGAAAATGCAAAACCGGTTGGAACGCCATTGGGAAATCAGTTCAAACTATCCAACAGTGATTCGCCCCAGACTGACTCCGAACGTGCAAAGATGAGAGTCACGCCGTATGCCT
Organism: Sesamum indicum; assembly: GCF_000512975.1. Lineage (NCBI taxonomy): Eukaryota > Viridiplantae > Streptophyta > Magnoliopsida > Lamiales > Pedaliaceae > Sesamum > Sesamum indicum. The sequence goes on from NC_026155.1 coordinate 1,565,128, forward strand.
CAGCAATTGGGAGCCTGATGTATGCTATGATCTGTACTCGACCGGATATAGCACATGCAGTGGGAGTAGTTAGCCGTTTTATGAGCAATCCAGGAGTGATGCACTGGGAAGCTGTGAAATGGATTCTTAGGTACCTAAGGGGTACTAAGGACCGAGCATTGGTGTTTGGTAAGGTCAAGCTTACCTTGTTTGGATTTGTTGACGCTGATTTTGCAGGGAGTGACTATGACAAAAGGAGGAGCACTACAGGGTACGTGTTCACATATGGCGGTACAGCCGTATCCTGGGTCTCAAAGCTGCAGAAGGTTGTCACACTGTCCACGACGGAAGCTGAGTACGTGGCAGTTACTGAGGCAGCTAAGGAGCTCATTTGGCTGCAACACTTGTTGGGTGAATTAGGGAAACCTCAGGCAGATGTGATTCTTCATAGCGATAGCCAGAGTGCGATCCATCTGGCAAAGAATCCCGCGTTCCATTCGCGGACAAAGCACATCGAGATCAAGTACCATTTCATCCGACAACTTCTGGAGAAGAAGGCACTGCAGCTGGAGAAGATCCAAGGAGAAAAGAATCCTGCGGACATGCTGACCAAGGCGGTTGCGATGGCGAAGTTGAAGCTGTGTACGGCTTCGACTGGCCTTGATGACTAGAGTGGACAAACCCGGCGGTACCAAGAAAGAAGTGGAGAAAAGCTAATCAATCTTCAAGTGGGAGATTGTTAAGTTGTGAAGATTGATTTGAAGAAGAAAAGGATAACCTGATTCAACTTAGAATTCCCAAGTTGAGTTGGAAAAAGGATAAGTCATGGCTATATATACTACTCTTATTAGCATTGTTTTATAGAGCAAAGTAGAATAGAGTAGAGAGAAAAGAAAGAGTTGAGACGAGGGTGAGTGTTGTCTTTCACGTGTGGTGAAGACTTGCATACAAGTGTGTGTGTGTTGTACTCCTCAATTTTCCTCCTCTTTGAGTGTTTTCTCCTGGCTTGGTATCGCCCCCAGACGTAGGATTTATATCCAAACTGGGTTAACAAGTTCGTGTGTCTTTTATCGCCTTCATATTCCACCTGTTATCCATCTTAACCCGATCCATTTCCTAACAAGTAGGCACGATGCCAATTCCACTCCATTATGAGCTTTCCTAATTCTCCTAGTTGTGCCTAATGATCCGAGGAATGATAATGACGACTACGATAGGAAGGAAGCCGAAGAAGAGCTAGCAACTGTCATACTATAATAAAGGCAGTTAAGATCTTTGCTATTTTTATTGCTTCCCTTCTCTGTCTGGCTATTTGGTAGGAGTCGCTAACGAGTGAATGCATTCTGAAAAGTCCTCAACAGTGACTGAATGAATGGGATAGGTTTCGTAGTTCAATCAATGGGGTAAACAAGGACTCGAGTTATAAGTATAGATGCCTAGTTAAGGATTGGAACCAACGCCCAGTTCCATTTCCAGACTTAGTCGCCAAGACGGTTGACAGTAAGACTGTACTCGTATGAGATTCGAAGCCTAAGAGTTCGTTTGGTTATGTTTTCAATGAGATTATTTTCACTTTTCACTATTTGGATAGTTGGAATTTTGTTTGGTCAAGCCATTTTCATTGAGAATGCATTCCTATTTTAATCTTGAACTTTTTAAAATTATAGGTCACATGGGTTGGTCATATTTGTCTTATCTTGTCAGCATGTCTTTTCTTGTTTCAAATTAAATAAAATTGCTTTCTCTCCCAACCATTTTGGTAAACTCTCATAATTAATTTATATCACATCAAAAATACATATACCTACATTTTTAATTCTCACACCTATAAAACCTTTATTTAGAAATAACTAATCCAAACATATTCTCAGTTTTTGCACAGAAATCGATAAATCATTTTTACACAAGTATAATTGTTAGAAACTGAAAATGAAAATGGAAACACAACCAAACGTGCTATAAATATTCATACCATTATTCACCTGATCTCTAGTGTTATGGATTGTTGCTAGACGGCCACCCATGGTAACGGGCTATTTCTGGTTATGGGATAATAAGAAATAATTAATTTAATTTAATTTAATTAATTGTGTTGGTCAGACACGCCCAAGTCTAGACGGTGTGAACCTAAAGAGTCACACACTACCACTAAAAATGAGATGAAATTAATTTAGAATTAATTTTAAAAGAATCGGATTAACTTAATTGGATTAGATTAATTCTTGGAGAGAATAAATGTTAGATCATTTATTTAGACTAATTCATTGGGTGAATAACTTAAAATTTAATTAATTGGATTAATTAAAATTTTAAGTTAGCCATTAAAATTAGTTGGATTAATCTTGTTGGGTTTGGTCCAATTTATAAATTCGATTTATAAATTGAAAGAGAGAAAATGGGCTTGGATCTTTTTATTGGATTAAAAGATATGAAATATAATGATGGTCTTGTAATTAAATTAGATTTAACTAAAGTCCATTATGGGTTTGATTTAATTTTAATTAATTAAGTCCGATCCATTAAACACAAGCCTAAGGCCTGTATGTGTGTATATGACCAGGTCATATATATGCCACATATAAAGAACGTAGCCCAAGACAGCACGCACTAAATCTCTACACTCTCTCTTAGTTTTCTCTCTTTCTCTCCCTCTCTCCATTATTTCTTCTTGATCTTGGAGATCGAAGAAAAACCATGAAGATCGAACATGTTAATCTGGTAAAGGTTGTTTGATTGGGATGTTTGAGTCAGGTGCCGCCAGAACACCAAGTTTATGTTTGTTTTTGTGTTTTGGCCCATCTCTAAGATTTTCGAAACGGTCGCATAAATATGTTACGGTGACTATGCCAAAATTGAAACGGTTCTTCACCATCCGTTCCTAAATATTAGTAACGCCGTTTACAGTGATAGTTCGTAAATCGTTTCAAAATCCGGTCTAAAATAATTTTTTTACTTTCTAATCATTCCAAATAACAAAAAAAATCGTTCCAAAATCCGCCTCAAATTCCATATTTTTTTTGTAGTGTATATAAAATAGTAAAAAAGAAAAAGAATAAGGAATATATGTAATATATAAATATACTTACATAAGATATTGAGATGTTAGTAATTTCTTCGTATATTTTTCATATTAAATTATATAAAACTTATGTTAATTTTTTTTAAATTTTTGTTATAAGTTCATTCATACTTATATGATAAACGAAAATGTAAATAGTTCACTTGAATCGCAAGAAAAGAAATGAAAGAAAAGAATTGGGAGTTCTCCTTAATAACTGAGTCCTTAAGGGAGAAAAGTGCAATTACGAGAACACGGATGATCGCTGGTGTAATAATGTAAAGGGGGAATTACATTAATACCCACTTGTGATTTATTTGCATAAATTATTTATATCTTTTAAAAAATTACATATATACTCATTAAAATCAGCATGATTTATATAAATCACTCATACTTTTTAAAAAATATACATAACACCCATAAAAAATGTGAACATTATTACACAAACTATTATTTTTATTGTCGTTAGGGGTAACTCTGGTAATTAACAAAAGTTGGTGTTGACTTGTATAAAGGAAAAAATGCAAGCAACCCCCTTGTGATATCGCAAAGAGCAAATTACCCCCTTATAAGAAAAAAATAAATAGCGATTTACCTTACTTATATTTTTTAAAATACAACAAAGTACAGGGGGTAAATTGTTATATTTTTTCATAGAGGGGGAATGTGCTCATTTATAATATCATAGGGGATAAATTGCTATTCACCCTTTGTATAAATATAAAAAATTGTGGGGTGTAAATGTAATTATTCCTAATACAAAAGATAATTCTGAATTACTACTATTATATTTCTATCTTGTGAACAGAACAAATTACAAAATACAAAGAAAAAGCTTATATATTAGATAAAATTATATTTTTGGTCCCGTAATTATAAGTGTTAGAATTTTTGATCTTATAACTTACTTTATTGGTACATTTAGTTATTTTTTGATAAATTTAGTCCTGACATGTCATATTTTGCTCATTTTTTAATAAAATTTTAGTCGAGCAATGATAATTTTGGTCCCGACGATCTACAGTTACAATACCAAAATTGAGATTTATTTTAGTGTGAAAGGAATTAAAATTATTAATATTTGTATAGATTTATTAAAAATTGACTAAATGTGATATATTTAAAATTAAATATATAAATACAATAAATTATAGGATAAAAAATGTTAACTGCATATAGTTATATGACCAAAAATATAATTTTTGCAATATGTTATTATAAAAAAATTACAGGAATTTCCCCCAAGAAGAAGGCAGGTTTCTGTTGCGGCGTGCGGGCGATCAATCCCCATGAATCAGACCCCACATTAGATCTCTTTCTGCTCTGAAACTTGCGACAGAAACTAGCAGAGGAAGCAGAACCTGGCGGCCCACTGCGACTGTTTGTGTAAATTCCCCAGACAACAAGGAAGCCCAAGAACAAGAAGAACAACACCCAAGAAACAAGAACCTTTTCCGCAATTTATCGACTGTAGGAATAATATCATCATCATTCCTCGTTATCGTTCAGAATTGATTCATGGGTTCCAGCGAGGACTCGACGGGAACGGTGCGGAATATTCTTGATCAAGACACGCTGAAGTGGGTGTTCGTGGGGGGGAAAGGTGGCGTGGGCAAGACCACATGCAGCTCCATTCTCTCTGTCCTACTCTCCCAGGTGAGATCCTCTGTGCTCATCATTTCCACCGACCCTGCACATAACCTGAGCGATGCATTCCAGCAGAGGTTCACAAAGGCTCCCACCCTTGTTACTGGCTTCAACAACTTGTACGCTATGGTGAGGAAATTTTTAAGTCTTACTTTATTGTTCATGGTGCAATCCTTTTTTCTGTTTGTTTGTTTATTTGGCAAAAATGTCATTGGTTGGTTTGGACAGTGAAGATGAATTCGAAGTTTGAGTCTGTGATAAACTTGTTTAGGGTGATTTGTCGTCTAATTTTGCAATGTTGGTCCATGAAAGAGTTGTTGGCTTCTCCTTTTAATCCTGATTGTCTACGGTGTATGAGATATAGTCAGCAGAACATAGCATTTGGCAATGGAGGAAGTATGCTGATTCAAACAAAATTTTGTTTCTAAATGAATCTAATGGTCCTAGTTTACTGGTTTTGGTTGTTGCTCATGCTCGTGGATTAATAGTAGAAACCAAGCAATCATAGAGCACACTGATTTTATGAGTTATGATCAGCAGAAGATAGCATTTAGCAATGGATGAAGTATCCTGATTCAAACAAAATTTTGTTTCTAAACGAATCTAATGGGACTAGTTTACCCCATTTTGGTTGTTGCTCATGCTTATGGATGAATAGCAGAATCCAAGCATTCTTAGGACACACTGATTTTGGCTTGAACTTGAATTTGTTTGTGAATGTGGTTTAGTGCAGAAGGTTTGTGTTTCTGATGTGTGTATCATGGCCAAGGATATCCGATATCTTAAATGTGCATTGAAAAAAGATTCTGTCTTCTAGGAAGTTGATCCCACTGTGGAACATGAAGAGGGTGATATGTCTGATGGATTTATGTCAGATTTATCAAATTCTATCCCAGGAATTGACGAGGCTATGAGTTTTGCGGAAATGCTCAAGTAAGTTTGACTCCTCAGTAATCCTTTAATTGTCAAATGTCTGGAATTATGGCCGCTCGCCTTAAAATTTTAAGAGAACCAGAACTTTACTACTGCTTTGATTTAGACAGAATTTTGGATCTGCCCATTTCCAAATTATTGGTGCAGTAAGCCTTTTATCCTTTTTGTGGCGCAATTCACGTAAACTGATGAGAAACTTAGGTAAGTTTTACCTAACATTTAATACACTATTGATTATTTACAAATAAATTTTACCTTACAGAGTTTCTGGTAAACTTGAACCTGATGTTAAACGTTATTTTGATAGTAGAGTGACTTTGTTAGATTTTATTGGACTTACCAAAGAATCAGTTTGCGATGTGTATTAAACTATATTGTCTCCTTTATATTGTCTTAATTCTGCTAAAGAAAGTTAAAGTGTAAAATGATGGTAATCCCAATTTAGAGATAATGATTGTTCCCTTCATACTGCAGATGTTTTCCATCATTAGTGGCAAGCCATTTCTCTAGTTTGTTTCTTTTAAGCTAGCTTCACATATCATTGTTCATTGAAATTGCCGAAGTATAGCTCTGGAAGATAAACCAATGCTTTTCTTCCCACTCCTAAGGCATGTGGTTTTGTTTATCTTCCATGAGTGCTAAACTAATAAATTGATTTGTGATTCTTTTTATTTAATTGTCTACCCTTCCCTTCGAATTACATCTTCTCAGATGGAGTTCTAATGCAGAACAGTAGTCAATGTAAATAACTACTTGGAGTAGAAGCGTAGTATCTAATGTAAATAACTACTAGGTGGATCTGTCACATCTGAATACATAATTTTATTTGTTATCTCAATTTTGAAGTTGTATGTGACTGTCTTCTTCAGGCTAGTGCAGACTATGGATTATTCTGTAATAGTATTTGATACAGCACCAACTGGCCATACTCTTCGGCTCTTACAATTTCCTACAACATTAGAAAAGGGGCTTGCTAAGGTGATGAGTTTGAGGAGCAAGTTTGGTGGCTTGTTTAGCCAGGTCCGCTCACGCTGACTTCCTAAGTTACTAATTAGTGCAATGATATATTGATGTCTTGGTCTTGTTACTTTAAGTGGGAAGTGGATTTGACTTTAACGTTCTTCTGTTTGGACATAGATTAATTATCAAGATAGATACCTTCCCACATCAGTGTGTTGTTGTGGGTTATTACTTCTATTAATTTCTCATGTATATCTTGCACGTTTCTTAGATTTTCAATTAAGTTGCTCTTAATCATTTCATGGCAGATGACTCGCCTCTTTGGTGTTGGAGATGACTTTGGTGAAGATGACCTCCTGGGAAAGCTTGAAGGCATGAAAGATGTCATTGAACAAGTGAACAAGCAGTTTAAGGATCCTGTAAGATCTTACTGCTTCCCCTCAGAATATACATTTCTTGTTCATTGCTATTGTTAGAAAAGAAGACTTCTGCTACTCAAGGGTTCTGCACAAGTTAAATTGTAATGCCCGCAAATACTGCAACTCAGAAAAATATTAGCGCCAATTTAGCTTGGCATGTACTAAGAATTAAGAACGTGAAGGTGCTCATAAGCATATCTATAAGTTTGGAAAAGCTCAGTTGAAGTTATAGGCATGTAGTTACAGGCTTCTTAGGGACTATTGAGGTTGAAATTTATTGTTGGAGGGACTTATCACTCAATGAAGCAGCAGTTATTGGGTTTGCGAGAAACTTGTGCAATGTTCATTTTCTTTTTTCCTTTGTGTGGGGGGTTCGGGCATTGTTTAGATATTCGAAGAAAGTTCAAGGTGTGAATTCGTTTTCCAAGAACGTGGCATGTTATTTCTCTTTGCTTCTATCTAGCTTCAGCCTTTCATGGGTGCTTGAGACAGCGGCGGGCAAATACTTGATGTAGGAATCTTTACATTATCCATTACCATCTATTACTAAGACAAAAGGATGGAAGGAATTAGGTAATATCTTAAGAAACATGATCATGTAGTCTTAAATTTGAACTCTTTATTACATCTTCATAGCCAATTGCATTATCATAGTATCATATCAGTTTATTTTAGCCACCACTCAAGCGAACGAAGTTGGACCTGATAGCTAACAGTTAAACTGTATATGCATATCTCTGGTTCTTGACTACCTGAAGTTTATCTGCTGGTGTGTGTTCGGAATTGTTTGTTTGCATTTTGGGTTCAGCAAAACTTTCTTGTAATACATATACTTGGTTGCATTACTTGACAAGTATTTGAATTATGATGAAAACGATACAAGTTGCAAATATTTTTCTTTTCCCCAGTAATTGTCTTTGACTCTGGTGCAAGGTTAATACTGGTTTGCTTTCCCTTCTCCCCAAAGTTCTTTTGGGTCTACAGATGTATTAAGTTATTAACCGACCGAACGAAATCATACTACCTGATGAATGTTATTCTAGCTGAACCTTATATTTTTTCTCTTAATTTTATAAGATCATTTTTTTGTCTCGTATGCATACTGGCAAAATCTCTTGATACATTGCTTTTCTTTCTCCGGCAGGACTTGACAACTTTCGTCTGTGTTTGCATTCCAGAATTTCTGTCTCTGTATGAAACTGAACGACTTGTTCAGGAGCTTACTAAATTTGAGATAGATACCCATAATATCATTATTAACCAAGTAATTTTTGATGAAGAAGGTAAACTTTTCCATCTTTTGTTGCTGCATCACTTTTATTTCAGTATTAAATTAAATATTTTCACCGAAGCAGTTTACATGGTTTTGGTTATCTTTCTAGCCGTCGAGTCAAAATTGCTCAGAGCTAGAATGAACATGCAACAAAAGTACCTGGATCAGTTCTACGTGTTATATGACGATTTTAACATAACTAAGTTGCCTTTGCTGCCCCAAGAGGTACGTAAAGATTGTTGTATCATACCTCTCCAGTATAGTTCTTGAATGCCCTGTGCGATTGCTTTCAAGAGTATTCTAGTACGCATAGCATATACCAATATGCAACATTTACTGATGTTTCCAAAGTATAATGAGTCAACTACATTTACACTTGAACTATGGTTGAATGATGGAAACTACCAATACTGTCCTTATAATTGCAACTCACCTTGTCAGTGATGTTTTTCCATGATATTTTCATGACATCGGCATCCCCTCAAGGTTAATGAAATCAGCCAGTACATGGGTGCAGTGTAATTATTCAAACAAATTATAATAAGTTATGTAATTTTACCATAGTTGAGGGGGGGCACTAGTGTAACAGAATCATCATCTAGAACCCATAATATGAGTGTTTTCATCACCGCCTTCTGGAGATATGGGGTCTAGTCCCATATCCCTGATTTCTTCCCATGCATGATGACATAATCAGTTCTTGTTTATTCGATAACTACCATGATCCATTAGTAATGCTTAACAGGTTTGTGGGGTTGAAGCGTTGCAAGCATTTTCACACAACTTTGTAACACCGTATCGAGCATCCATTGTCCGAGGAACGTTAGAAGAGCTAGAGCAGAGAATATCGACACTAAAAGAACAATTGAAGGTGGCTGAAGCAGAAAAGGATAGAGTGGCGAAAGGTAAACAAAAGGTTTGATGCAGAAAGGACTAGAATGAAAACTAGGCCGCCCTGCATTAGGTTGCCTGTGCCCAAGAGAGAGTCTCGGCCACAGTAGCAGGTATAGTTGCCACTCAAACTTCAAGAGGGTATCGTCAACATCTGTAGCTAACTCAAATCTTGCAGAAATAGAATCATACTTCTTATGTTTTACTTTTCGATCTTAGAGGGCAATAATTTGAGGACTTTATACCTTTCTATAACCGGTAAATGATCGGTATGTCATGGGAATTTTTTGCAAGTTAAGGCTGTTAAAGTTTGAGTGATTTCAATTTTGATGTGCATCGTTGCAACTTATTTGTATCAGAACATTCTTAAATGTCGCAAGTCAATTGCTTATACTTACAATTACCCATCGATGTAGATAGCACGAGTTTAAATACACATTTACCATTTTTTAAAATTAGTGATTATTTTCCAACACAAGAATCTTAACACGATGGAAATTTGGTGTCGTCCCACATCAACTATAAATTATCGAATTCACACACGATGATGATATCATGTGTGGAAACGACCATGGACGGCATCTCCAAGCCCTTCTTATACCATTCACAAACAACCCACCAAATCTCTGTTCATAAATTTCAACACCCCTACCTAGCCCAAGGGTTGAAAATTAAAATAGGACTCCTCACACTATAACGTGTGCTTTTCCACGTGATGGAGCCTGAGAGAATAAGCACACTGTTCTTCGGCTTCGCCTTCACCACAACCTTGAAGCTCCGTCTCCGCGCCGCCTTGGAGAAGGACAGAGTCGCCGGTTTCACCGCTATCTCCACCCCTGCCGGCGCTTTGATCGTCGCGTTGTACACTGACTCATCGGGGCCTACATTCGTTACACGCCGCCGGAAAACGCCCGCCGTCGGCTCCTTATTGCTCGTCAGCGTCAGTTGCATCGTTGGGTAGTTGATTGCGTCTACGCTGTTTGATGGGAGTAATTTGGAGCAGTTTACGGTCCCCTGGCCTACTAAACTACCGATGGAGGTTCCGTCGTAGCCTTCATGGCAGAGGAACTGGATATATGATATATCATCCATGTCGTAGACTAGACCAGGGTTTACTGCTCTGGTCGGGTTGAGTTGGCCCGATCCGTATGCAAACTCAGCATCCTTGTCCACCTTGGAGCTCATTTGTTTTGCTATTCAACAATTTTTCACTTAATATATGAACTAGAGCGTAACAGTAAGTTCCTTTACGTATAACTACATAAACATTTCGAGACCCTTCAATTGTAAATAGTTGTTTTCAATCCTCGTTCATATTTTTACATTACAAGATGCTCCTTCAAATATCCTGTCTATAAAGAGAATTTGTTCTGTAAAATATAACTGCAAGAGGTGTGGAGCGATTTTCTAAAACTGAGGGGTTTTCTTGTGATATGTTTTTAACTTAATGATTTGCCAGTGTAATTATACTAATTTTTCTAAGAGTCGGTGTTTTATTTACCTGTAGTCATGAGGGCGGATTTTATTGCTGCTGGAGACCAATTGGGGTGGAATGATTTCACATAGGCTGCAGCCCCTCCAACGTGTGGGCACGCCATCGATGTGCCTGACATGAATGTGAACTTCGAATATTGCTTGTCGCCTTTCAGCCCAGTTAGTGATTTCAATGGAGTATATGATGCTAGGATGTTAATTCCGGGTGCTGTAATATCAGGCTGTTCGTGGTTTTTATCAGATACTATTAGAAATATGGCTTTTATGGATAGAAAATGAACATATTAGCTACCATCTTTTGTTCAAATTTTGTACCTTGAGCAGGTTTATTGATCCAGAATTTGGACCCCTGGAGGAAAATGAAGCAACAAATGGAGCAGGGACTTTGATTTCCTCTGACTTGTGTATGGCTGCAGAGGGCGATCTGCCAATATCCGAAGTATTATCAAATGTTTGATTATTATGAAATAACCAATCTTATATGTGATGGAACAGAAACAAAACATCTACTTTGTTGAATGCATGTAGTCATTGATTTTCTTGCCCGTGCTAGCATTGACCATAGTTGCTGGAGCCATGTAGATTTGAGCTGCATCAAGAAACACCTCACTCTCAAGGAATATGCCGATGCCTCCCAGGCCTTTTACGACAGAATCAGCACCCCAAGAACCTAGTATGCAGTATATAAGCTTCCCTTTAACCTTTCTGGGATCCATCGAGTTTTCAAGACAGTACCTATTGACAGGCAAAAAGTTGGCTGAGAGAGAACAGTTTCCTGAATGTGCTGTACATGTTATGTTGTTTAATGTTAAGTGGTGATAATGTTAACGTCAGTACATTGATTCCGGCTTTGTATCAGAATTCTTGGCCACATCAACACCACTTGCAAGAGGATACATCTTTTCTTTTGGCTCAAACATGCTCACTCCAATTCCCTGATTCATACAGACAGAAATTACTCAGGTAATCTTGGCTCATCTTTCATTTGTCAATGAAACAGTTAAAGTTGAACGACTTACTGATACAGTCGCTCCATTGCCCAACTCCACTTTGCTCCTCAGCTGTCGATCTGTCCCACTAGCTGCAACAGTGAGCAACCATGGTGCATGGTTCGAAACACTAGCATAGCCAGGCCCATCGTTCCCAGCTGAAGCAACTGTGAGGATCCCTTTCCTCATAGCATGAAACGAGCCAACGGCTATAGAGTCTGATGTATAACTTCCCGTTAGGCCACCGATGGAGATGGATATAACGTCGACTCCATCACTTATTGCAGCATCAAATGCAGCAAGGATGTCCATATCTGCGCAGCCGCTGCTGGCCCAACAGACCTTGTACATGGCTACCCGAGCAGAAGGCACTGCCCCTCTTGCAGTTCCTTTTGCGAGCCCATAAAGGTTTGCATTTGGCACTAAACTTCCTGCTAGAGTCGAAGATGTGTGAGTTCCATGTCCGTCCACATCGACAGGCGATAAGATGTCTGCAGGGTCAGGATTTCCATCGAGCTTGAAGTACTTTGCTCCTATAAGCTTGCTTCAGGTCATAACAACACAGGAACAACAAATGATTAATGCTCATACTACGTAAACCTTAAAGGTAATATATGACTACCTAATTTCGACATTCTGTTATTAAAAGTCTAAGGTTGGTTAACTACTATCTTGTCAGACAGAGATACGACAAGAATTTACTTGTTGCAGCCTGAAAAATTGGCGAAGGGGCCACAACTTCCTTTCCATTTAGCTGGTGGAGGACCAAGACCATCATCCTTAAAGCTCTCAGATTGTGGGGTGATTCCTGGTACATGGTAACTGTAAGGATTGCTAGAAGTACAACCAAAGACAGCCTACAGTACTTATCATGGCAATATTAACTATTGACAGTTGAGCAATACTATAAACTGTAAGTACAAAAAATTCTGTTCAATGGCATTTTTACCTGTGTCAAGTAAACCAACTATGATGTTGCTCTCAACTTTCAAGTTCCTTTTTGCATTTGGTGTTAGGCCAATAAAGTCCCATGATTTCGTTGTGTGTGGTTTGTGGTACCGGTTTGGGAAAGCTGAAAGTACTTCATCCATATCTGTAAATTTTCCGTAGTAAGACCCTAAGGATGAAGAAAACTAACTCACTACACATGCATTCAAAGTAATCAAGATATAGTACCGGATAACTTTCTGGCTTCAGCTTCAGACAACTTTGCTGCAAACGCATTGAAATTTCTTGTGTAGCTATAGACAAGGGACTCTGAAGCATCATATTCACTATAGCAAAAACGACATGTCTTAATCCAGTCAATTGTGTAACAAATGAACTTTAACTTATGCCCAGAAAAGAACTTATTTATATTACAGTTCCTCATTATAGCTTTTGGCTTACTAATAAGCGCTAGCTCACATCAGGTTCCGTATGAATATAGAGGATAAGATGATTTACTAACTAACCTTGCCTTCAACGATGCAAGGACATTAAGATGCGTCTGAAGAGTTGACCTCCCACTCACCACATCATCTCTCAGAAAAACAATGTAAAAGTCCTGCAAGTGATTACCTCAAATCATCGAGAACCAACACAAACAAAAAGATACGTGTACATATATATGTAAAAAGTGAGAAAATTATGTTTGACTTCCTTACATTTGCTGCTGAAACACTTGCGAAGACAAGGTAAAGTAAAAGATAAGGCAACGGAAGCCTATCGTTGCAAATCTTCCTCGACATTATTGCTTGATTTCAGATACCATTAAGAGACATATATGTTCATGACTAGGACTATTATGTATAAATAGGATGCAATAAAAGAGGGTTAGAGAAGAAGAAATAAGGCTTTCCATGAGTAGTAGTAAGGTAATAGTCAGAGACTTTAGCTTAACTCCTTAGTCATCTGTCTGAAGGTTTGGGTTAGGAAATCTTAGAAGATAGATGGAGTAAAGTTTGATTATCATGGGATGTTGATGTTGACAAAGAATTATAGGGCAAAGTTTTTATTTTCTTGAAGACTTTAAAGCAAACTTTATATAGCTTTCAACTTCTATTTCTGGATGATCATTTCATTTTACTCTACTGTGTTTCCAGAACTTAGGATTGCCTACTAAGCCTTCATGAAACCCAATACCTTGCACCCACATACGGTATCGTGGTTAAATCTGTAGATTTTTTACATGAATATCACGAGTTGAAGCTTTTTAGTGATAATGTAAAGGTAGTTACTACATGTGGATGTATTATGGACTAGTGGATTGACTTCAGTCTTTTCCCTTAATAGGTGTATTCGCAATGGATTTAATCGAATCTGTCATTCATTTCATTATAGTTCTTGAATGCCCTGTGCGATTGCTTTCAAGAGTATTCTAGTATGCATAGCATATACCAATATGCAACATTTACTGATGTTTCCATAGTATAATGAGATAACTTTATTTACACTTGAACTATGGTTGAATTATGGAAACTACCAATACTGTCCTAATAATTGCAACTCACCTTGTCAGTGATGTTTTTCCTTGATATTTTCCTGACATCGGCATCCCCTCAATGTTAATGAAATCAGCCAGTACATGGGTGCAGTGTAATTATTCAAACAAATTATAATTAGTTATGTAATTTTACCATAGTTGAGGGGGGGCACTAGTGTAACAGAATCATCATCTAGAACCCATAATATGAGTGTTTTCATCACCGCCTTCTGGAGATATGGGGTCTAGTCCCATATCCCTGATTTCTTCCCATGCATGATGACATAATCAGTTCTTGTTTATTCGATAACTACCATGATCCATTAGTAATGCTTAACAGGTTTGTGGGGTTGAAGCGTTGCAAGCATTTTCACACAACTTTGTAACACCGTATCGTGCATCCATTGTCCGAGGAACGTTAGAAGAGCTAGAGCAGAGAATATCGACACTAAAAGAACAGTTGAAGGTGGCTGAAGCAGAAAAGGATAGAGTGGCGAAAGGTAAACAAAAGGTTTGATGCAGAAAGGACTAGAATGAAAATTAGGCCGGCCGGCCTGCATTAGACAGAGTCTCGGCCACAGTAGCAGGTTTAGTTGCCACTGAAAACTTCAAGAGGGTATCATCAACATGTGTAGCTAACTCAAATCTTGCAGAAATAAAATCATACTTCTTATGTTTTACTTTTCCATCTTGGAGGGCAATAATTTGAGGACTTTATACCTTTCTATAAC
>NC_026155.1:1580024-1657148 GCF_000512975.1 Sesamum indicum
TATTTTGGTCCTGTATCTTTCAAATCTGTTCTGTTTTAGTCCTTCATTCAAATTGTGACCATTTTGCCCTTCTTAAGAAAAATGAATATAGTCCATACACATGCCCTAGTTTGGCCCATCATGCTTCCGGAATGAAATTAAGCCTCCCTAAATTCATACCTTGGTTTGACCGCCTTGCTTCCGGGTGTTCCAAGTCCTCGGTTTTACGGACTTCTTCCAACCACACAACCGCAGTTGATGGTTCACAGGTACTTGACTCCTTCAGTAACAAAACAGCACATCCCTATTTCGTTTCCTACCTTAGAACGTAAAAGGTGTTTCAAAACAGAGGCTTAATAATATTTTTGGATAAACAAGTGGAACAGAAGCCTCTCTTTATTGAAGAAATATATGAAATATTACATAGATACTATTTCTCTGTTGGAGGAGACCACTGTTTAGCCTCTCATAGGATAGAGGACTAGACTTGATAACTCTGCAATTATAATAATTTTATAGCGATTTAATCTTTCTTTTTAAGCCAAAATATTCCTAATTATGTGATTTTATTGCATATTCAGCAAAAAAGGAAGATTACAAGAAAATTTCTGCAGAATTGACAAAGCATGCCCACGTTTAGTGGAGTAGTCAACTCGGGATAAGGATAAGCACGAGCGATTTCCACAAGAGATAAAGGAATCAAGTGTTTAGATTTAGAAAGGATTCTTTAAAGCTTATCTCTTGTAATTTATTTACCTTTTTAGAGTTTATCACGTATCTATCCCCCCACTACGTCTAGATTCGTAGAAGACTTTTATTATAAATAGGGGGGGTCTCTTCATTAGAAGACACTCGATTTATTATTTTAGAACTCTATAGAATTCTCTGTTCATCCTTTCTCTTTTATTTTATTTTACTACCGGAATTAATGGAATTCCACTTTCTAGTGTGTTCTTTCATTAACATGTCCGGCTAAATTCCTTATTTTCTGGTTAAGGTATGGTGATTGCTTGATTCCCATTATGTTCTGAGATCTAATCTGCGTTCTACACTTGTTAAACAAATATTCATGCTATTCTCTGTGCTTTAATTACAAACATCTGATTTATAAATGATTCGGCATGTTGTTCATTATCAAGAAGGTTTGCTTAGCTAATTGGACTTTATAAATCCGTGTAATTGTTTATTTAGTTCAATTGGACTTTATAAATCCGTGTAATTGTTTATTTAGTTCAATGCTTAGTAGCAACGTAGCATGATTAATTGTGTCACAGTAATTAGTTATGTTATTGGGAATGCATGATCTAGTTTAAACGAATTATCCTCGTAGGAGTTTGTTGATTAGAATCAGGCCTTTCTAATTCTTAATGCTGTTAATAGATTAAATCTTGGGGACGTTCCCAGGGTTGTCTGTTAATTAGGGATCTAGCCAACGGTCGTACCTTGGCTAACGAAAAGGTAAGGAAAGGTGAGGTTGTTAGGTCGTACCAACAACCATAACTGGTTTATTTGTCTATACACGTGTTATTCTTGCATCAATGATCAACTCACAAGAATCAAGAATAATCCTAGCCTTAACCGGAAAATCTCCCTTTCATATCGTCATCAGGTATTTTTAATTATTTATTTAGTTTTCCATCACTTCTTTTTATCAACAACCTTCCCCCATTATTTTCTATTTCTCTAAAAGAAATTAACTTAAAACCAATCCCTGTGGATGGACCCTACACCCACTTTCACAAGTGTAGTAGGAATTATTTTTGGTGATCTCGACACTCATCAAATTTTGGCGCTGTTGCCGGGGATTGGCGTTTTTAAGTATATTTCTTTACTTTTAGTTACTTGATTTTTATCACCATTAATGCCAAGGTCTTCTCGTACAGGTAAATTGGTATACGACCCCGAAATCGAAAAGACCGCACGAAGACTTCGTCGGGAAACTAAGCAACAATCGGAAGAAACATCCGCCCCATACGAAGACGAAGAAGACATAACTTTGGAGTTTGAGGAATCCCTAAGCGAATCCGAAGAAGAGATAATGGCTTTGATTCCTGAAAGATCAATCAATGACATGACGTCGCCCAATCTGAACCAACAACCACTGTGCATTGAGTACCCTGACTTGGAGGTAAACTTTGAATTGAAATCTGGATTAATTCATTTACTTCCCACTTTCCGTGGCCTCGCAGGTGAAGATCCACACAAGCATCTGAAGGAATTCCATGTAGTATGCTCCGGAATGCGACCACAAGGCATAAGCGAAGAACAAGTCAAATTGAGAGCGTTCCCTTTCTCTCTTGCCGATCAAGCGAAAGATTGGTTGTATTTTCTACCTTCAGGATCTATTACAAGATGGAATGATCTCAAGAGGCAGTTTCTTGAGAAATATTTCCTTGCCTCAAGAGCCACAACGATCCGGAAGGAGATCAGCGGGATTCGACAATTCGCGGGAGAAAGTCTTTTCGAATATTGAGAAAGATTCAATCGACTAGTGGAAAGTTTCTCCCATCATCAAATCCCAAACCACCTGTTGATCCAGTATTTCTATGAAGGTCTATCAAATATAGATAGGAAACTGATAGATGCGGCAAGTGGCGGAGCACTGTTCGACAAAATCCCCCACCGAGGCGCGTAAACTAATCTCGATTATGGCGTCCAACACGCAATAATTTGGGGTTAGACACGATGATCCACCTAGGAAAAGCAACGAGGTAAGTAATCTTGAAGAACGTTTAAATTAACTCACAACTGTTGTTGAAAAAGTTGTTGCAGATACTTATCAACAAGTCAAAGCGTGTGGTATCTGCACTTTAACGGGGCACGCTACCGACATGTGCCCAACTCTTCAAGAATCAACTACCGAACATGCCGATGCCGTAGGAGGATTCGCCGGACAACAACAAAGAAGATATGATCCTTTCTCCAACACATACAATCCCGGATGGAGGGATCACCCGAATCTGAGTTACGGTAACCAACACTTTCAAAAACCCCAATACAGACCACCTCCGCAACCTAACCCCACGCCTAACCCATCTCTCGAAGACATGATGAAAGCACTAGTGGCCAACACACAACAATTCCAACAACAAACCCAGCAGTTCCAACAACAGACCCAGACGAGCATTCAAAATCTAGAATCTCAAACCAGTCAACTGGCGTCATCTGTTGGTAAGCTAGAGTCCCAAGGTAAGCTACCTTCTTAATTTGTCATTAACCCTAGACAAAACGCTAGTGCTATTACGCTTCGTAGTGGAAAAGAATTGCAGAAACATGTGAACGAAGATGACACCAAATGTGGGCACAGTGCGAAAAGAAAGCCGAAAAAAGAAATTGAGATCCAACAAGAACAAACCGAACACGAAGTGGATCATCCGAAACCTTTGGTAACTAGACCACCCTTCCCAGAGAGATTCACCAAATCAAAGAAGGAAGAGGAAGAAAAAGAGATTTTTGAGACGTTCCGCAAAGTAGAGGTAAACATCCCTTTACTCGATGCCATCAAGCAAATACCCCGATACGCGAAATTTCTCAAAGAATTGTGCACTAGCAAGGGTAAACTCAAGGGAAACGAACGGGTAAGTATGGGGGAGAACGTCTCTGTAATTCTCCAACGAAAATTACCCCGAAAAGATAAGGACCCAGGTACGTTCTCTATACCTTGTAAAATTGGTATGATTGAAATAAAGAGGGCTATGTGCGATCTTGGAGCATCTATAAATGTTATGCCTCTAACCATTTTTGAGTCCTTAAAAGTTGGTCCTTTGAAGGAAACGGGAGTAGTCATCCAACTTGCAGACCGTTCTATAGTGTACCCGGAAGGAATCTTGGAGGATGTTCTCGTACAGGTAAATAAATTAGTATTTCCTGCCGATTTCTACGTATTGGATATGAGGGAAGACGACTCCCCCAATTCCACATCAATCCTGCTAGGAAGACCGTTCCTCAAGACAGCTAGAACAAAAATCGATGTGCATAGTGGAAGTCTCACTATGGAATTCGACGGCGAAATCATAAGATTCAACATCTTATCCGACTGATTTACCTACCGCCCTTCTTGTAGATATCTTTGACCCTCTTGTGCAGGATTCCATAGCAATAGGCAGCGAGGACCATGTGAAGTATGCACTGGAAGAAAGCCTCACGTTGGAGAAAGCAAAAATTTTGGAGGAAAAAATTATCATAGATCCAAACATCGGTGACACCATTTTTGAACTCGACGCCCTTCAAATTTTACCTACTAAAGTTGCTTTCATCGAATTACCGCATTCTCACACTAAAATTGTTCCCTCTATATTGCAGGCACCCGCATTGGAATTAAAGGAGTTACCAAAACACCTTAAGTACGCATTCTTGGGAGAGAACAAAATATTACCGGTGATCATCTCAAGCAAGCTCACCGATCTTGAGGAGGAAAAACTAATCCGAGTGCTTCGCGAATTTCGAAAAGTCATTGGATGGACTATTGCCGACATTAAAGGTTTAAGTCCTTCGACTTGCATGCATAGAATACTCCTAGAGGAAGGCACAAAACCTTCAAGGGAAGCACAACGTCGGTTGAACCCTTTGATGATGGAAGTAGTAAAGAAAGAGATTTTGAAACTTCTCGATGCAGGTATGATCTTTCCAATTTCTGATAGCGAATGGGTAAGTCCAACTCAAGTAGTACCTAAGAAAACAGGTATTACTGTAGTTGAAAATTATGTTGGAAATTTAGTACCCACACGTGTTCAAAATGGGTGGCGAGTTTGTATTGACTATAGAAAGCTTAATGCCGCCACTAGGAAAGATCATTTTTCACTTCCATTTATAGATCAAATGTTAGAAAGGTTAGCCGGTCAATCTCATTATTGTTGTCTTGATGGATATTCAGGTTTCCATCAAATTCCAGTGGCGCCGGAAGATCAAGAGAAAACAACATTCACATGCCCATTCAGAACCTTCGCCTATAGAAGAATGCCCTTTGGTCTATGCAACGCACCCGCTACCTTCCAAAGATGTATGGTTAGTATTTTTTCCGACTTTGTTGAACACTTTATTGAAGTTTTCATGGACGATTTTACCGTCTACGGAAACTCATTTGAAGATTGTTTGGAAAAATTGACTAAAGTACTTGAAAGGTGCATAGAAAAAAACCTCGCTCTAAATTATGAAAAATGCTATTTTATGGTAGATCAAGGTTTAATTCTAGGACATATCGTGTCTTCTAGGGGGATAGAAGTAGATAGCTCTAAAATAGACGTCATAAAATCCTTGCCTTACCCCGCTAGTGTGCGGGAGATTCGTTCTTTTCTTGGACATGCAGGATTCTATCGACGATTTATAAAGGACTTCTCGAAAATCGCCCAACCACTGTGTGCGCTGCTGCAGAAAGACGTAACTTTTGCATTTGATGAAGATTGCATGAAAGCCTTTGACAAGTTAAAGGATTCTCTAACATCAGCACCGGTGATTCGTCCCCCTGACTGGAATCATCCTTTTGAGATAATGTGTGATGCTAGTAATCACGCCATCGGGGCTGTCCTAGGCCAAAAGATTGGAAAAGATCCCCACGTGATATACTATGCATCACGTATGTTGGACAGCGCTCAAAGCAATTATAGAACAACGGAAAAAGAACTTTTGGCTATTGTTTTTGCTTTAGAAAAATTTCGCCATTATTTACTTGGAACTAAAGTTGTTGTGTATTCTGATCATGCAGCATTGAGATACCTGTTATCAAAGAAAGAGGCAAAACCACGATTGATAAGATGGATACTGCTGCTGCAAGAATTTAATCTAACGATCAAGGACAAGAAAGGGGCGGAGAACCTCATAGCTGACCATCTCAATTAGTAACCGACAAAAACCCACCACCTCTAAATGACGAGTTCCCAGACGAACATCTTCACGCCATTCAAGGAGTCACCCCATGGTACGCTGATATAGTTAATTTCTTAGTCATTGGTGTTCTACCACGAGATTTAACTAAAGCAAGAAAAGATAAGATCAAAAGTGATGCCAAACACTATGTGTGGGATGAACCTTACTTATGGAAATTTTGTTCAGATCAAATCATTCGAAGGTGCGTTCCTGAAACTGAAATCCCCTCTATTCTTGAGTTTTGTCATTCATATGCATGTGGGGGTCACTTTGGACCAAAAAGAACAACACGAAAAGTGTTAGAATGCGGTTTGTTTTGGCCAAATATGTTTAAAGATGCATATCTATTTTGTAAATCTTGTGAAAATTGCCAAAAAGTAGGGAATCTTGGCCATCGTAATCAAATGCCCCTTTCCCCAATACTTGTGTGTGAAGTATTTTTGATGTGTGGGGAATCGACTTCATGGGCCCCTTTCCATCTTCTTTTGGCAAAACTTGCATCATTTTAGGAGTAGATTATGTGTCTAAATGGCTAAAGGCAAAGGCCACTCGTGCCGATGATGCTAAAACTGTTGTGGAATTTGTCAAAGCTGACATTTTCTCTAAGTTTGGTATGCCAAGAGCAATTATAAGCGACCGAGGGACATATTTTTGCAACAAGGTGATCGAGGCATTATTCAAGAAATACAACATCACGCATCGAATCTCGACCGCCTACCACCCCCAAACGAATGGCCAAGCAGAGGTTTCTAATCGAGAGATTAAGTCCATACTTAAGAAAATGGTGAATCCTAACCGAAAAGATTGGAGTACCCGCTTGGATGACGCACTTTGGGTTTATCGTACAGCATACAAAACACCTATAGGTATGTCCCCATATCGTTTGGTTTATGGTAAATCTTGTCACCTCCCTGTCGAACTTGAGCATAGGGCATATTGGGCGATCAAGCAATTCAACTCGTCAATGGATGAAGCGGGAGGGCAAAGGAAGTTGCAAATATAAGAGTTCGAAGAGTTACGGAATGATGCTTATGAAAATTCAAAAATCTACAAGGAAAAGACAAAAGCATTCCATGATCGCACCATAACTCGGAAAGAGTTCGTTGTCGGGCAAAAAGTTCTCCTCTTTCATTCTAAGCTCAAATTATTCCCGTGTAAGTTGAGTTCTCGTTGGATTGGACCTTTTATTGTTACTAATGTTTTCCCCATGGTGCAGTCGAAATCAAGAGTCCCACAACTCAAAAGGTATTCAAGGTGAATGAACATCGGCTCAAGCCTTTCTACGAGGACTTTCAAACACCAACAATTGAGAAAATTCAACTTGTGGATCCCGCGCTCATCTAAACGAACTTCTCTCCGTCTAGCCAAAGACGTTAAAGAAAAGCGCTGCATGGGAGGCAACCAATGACATCTCTATCCTTTCCTTTCATTTTATTTATTTATTTTTATTTTAAAAAAAATCAAAAATTTGAAAAATCAAAAGAAATAAGGAAATCAGTCAAATCTTTCCATCACACTTCAAAATCTTTGACCGATATTTTCTTTTTTATCTTTCTCAGCTCATCCACAGCAACTTCAAATCCGCCAAGAACTCTTCATCCCTGTCAACAAAGCCATCTCATCGGAAAAGCTCCCCGCTGTCGTTTGCCGTCGTCGCTCACCGGAAATTTGAACAATTCGGGCTGACACCAAGGCAACCACCCACACCATGACCTTTTCGCGACTTGCACTCAGGGACGCTTCCTTAAACTCTCTCCTTTTAATTTTTCCTTGAAATGCCTGTCATAGTCCACATTGAGGGCAATGTGGATTTTAAGTGTTGGGGTATTATTATTGAGCATGCTTCTTGAATTGGGTGTTGTTGGTTGCGTGTTTGAAAATGGTTGTTGCCCTTGTTGATTGTTGAAACAGCTTGAAAAGATATTTTTGTCCTTGATTTTCTTGACTTTTGATAAAATTAGCTTGACCAAAACTTTTGAAGATTGAGTCTTGTGGAAATTTCTTAGCCTTATGGAAATTTTTTTTGCTTGATTTTGAAAAATTTTGGCATGATAAAACCCTTTCAATTTTGGACTAATCTTAGCTTGATGATGTTATGTGTGAAACCAATGCATGTTTTATGTTTGAGGATAATTCACTAGTTGAAAGCTTGTTTTACCAAAATGACTTGAGTTAAAATCTTCTGATGTAGGATTAGTGGACTAAAACACACCTTGTGAGATCTTGAGCTTAATATGTCCATAAAAAAAAAAAATTCATTCTTTCTTGAGAGAATAACACTTCTATGGCTTTGTCTTCCTAGAACTTGCCTTGAACCACATCGAGGCCACAAAAATGTGCATTTATTTGGATATGATAAAGGAATTAGAAATCACTTTCGGCCTTCTTTAACCACCCAACACATTTTAACTTTAGAGAACTCCTTTGAGCCTTTCGACCTATTTTGTTGAATAACCCGTCATATACGAACCTATCCCGTCGTTTGTTTAAAACATTGATTTTGATCCCTCTAAGAACTATTAGAGCATCAAGGGAAATGGGTTTATGTTCAAAAGAACAAGTTCTCAAAAAGGGAGATTTTCAAAACCTTTGTGATTTACAGATGTACCTCAAAATGAGTGTGGGGGTTCCAAAATTATGTTCTTCTTCACTTTGTGGGAATCGACATCAATTTTCTTGGTCTATGCCTATCACAAAAATTGGAGAGGAGAAAAAGAAAAAGAAAAAAAAAAGAGAAAAAAGAAAAAAAAAACAAAAACAAAAAAAAAACAAAAAACAAAAAACAAAAAAAAAAGAAGAGAAAAAAAAATGTATGAACTCTCCAAAAGGAATAAGAAAGGCATAGTTCAAGGAATTGTCGAAAGATCTTGAAGGGAGATGAGTAAACTTTGAGAGCTTCGAATTATTGTTCACTCAAATTTTTTGGTACTCTAATTAGTTTCTTGGAATTTAACCTCATTATCCTTTTACCCTACCCCAAACCAAAGCCCCATTACAACCAAAATTAAAGACCTTTTGATCCATATATGTGCATATTTCAAAAGTGGTGGAGATGTGATGTATAGGCAAGCCTATGGTGAAGCATTGTCGTAGTAAATGTCGAGAGATACACTTGAGCCATATGTACACTTGAGAGAATGGAAAGCGGAGAGAAAATAGTCCACTAGTTTTTATCCGATTGATTTTGATAATGGTCATCACATGAAAACTTGTTTGATACGTGTTGAATTATCTTTTTCGTAAAGTATGTCATTTACTTTGCACATGATTACAAATTTCCTTGAGTAGTTCAAGATTTGGAGGGAATTTTTGAATGCATCTTGATTTTGCTTGAGGACAAGCAAATGGCTAAGTGTGGGGGTATTTGATAACTCTGCAATTATAATGATTTTATAGCGATTTAATCTTTCTTTTTAAGCCAAAATATTCCTAATTATGTGATTTTATTGCATATTCAGCAAAAAAGGAAGATTACAAGAAAATTTCTGCAGAATTGACAAAGCATGCCCACATTTAGTGGAGTAGTCAACTCGGGATAAGGATAAGCACGAGCAATTTCCGCAAGAGATAAAGGAATCAAGTGTTTAGATTTAGAAAGGATTCTTTAAAACTTATCTCTTGTAATTTATTTACCTTTTTAGAGTTTATCACGTATCTATCCCCCCACTACGTCTAGATTCCTAGGAGACTTTTATTATAAATAGGGGGGGTCTCTTCATTAGAAGACACTCGATTTATTATTTTAGAACTCTATAGAATTCTCTCTTTTATTTTTATTTTATAACCGGAATTAATGGAATTCCACTTTCTAGTGTGTTCTTCCATTAACATGTCCGGCTAAATTCCTTATTTTCTGGTTAAGGTATGGTGATTGCTTGATTCCCATTATGTTCTGAGATCTAATCTGCGTTCTACACTTGTGAAACAAATATTCATGCTATTCTCTGTACTTTAATTACTAACATCTGATTTATGAATGATTCGGCCGGTTGTTCATTATCAAGAAGGTTTGCTTAGCTAATTTGACTTTATAAATCCGTGTAATTATTTATTTAGTTCAATGCTTAGTAGCAACGTAGCATGATTAATTGTGTCACAATAATTAGTTATGTTATGGGGAATGCATGATCTAGTTTAAACGAATTATCCTCGTAGGAGTTTGTTGATTAGAATCAGGCCTTTCTAATTCTTAATGCTGTTAATAGATTAAATCTTGTGGACGTTCCTAGGGTTGTCTGTTAATTAGGGATCTAGCCAACGGTCGTACCTTGGCTAACGAAAAGGTAAGGAAAGGTGAGGTTGTTAGGTCGTATCAACAACCATAACTAGTTTATTTGTCTATACACGTGTTATTTTTGCATCAATGATCAACTCACAAGAATCAAGCATAATCCTAGCCTTAACCGAAAAAATCTCCCTTCCATATCGTCATCAGGTATTTTTAATTATTTATTTAGTTTTCCATCACTTCTTTTTATCAACAACCTTCCCCCATTATTTTCTATTTCTCTAAAAGAAATTAACTTAAAACCAATCCCTGTGGATCGACCCAACTCCCACTTTCACAAGTGTAGTAGGAATTATTTTTGGTGATCTCGACACTCATCAAGAGTCGTTGGAGAAACCCCCATAAACCGAAAGATTAAAATACTAGAAAGATTGAAAATACTTAAATAATACTTTGAAGAGTAGGAGAAGTTTTTATGATAATCCCCTTCTGCTTCATTGCCTCTTTATTTATAGGCGTCCGCGGACTTGAAATTTGGACTCCAAACTTGTTTTGTGATTACGTCATTGCGTTCCTCATTGCCTTGTGATTTCCAGCTGTCTGTCATAATGGTTTGTCGGTCACATGATTTCCAGCTGGATGCTCTGCTGACTGTTGGCTTTTGTTGTTTTCTACAGACAGTCTTATCCTCTCGATTTTTTACATTGTTTAACTTTTACTTCTCTTGGTAAAATTTTTTCTCTTTCCGTTTATTTTTCGTGACCTGAATCTTTGTCCCGAACAGGGGCTTTTCTTGTTTCTCGCAGCAAGGGCACAAATGGTTATGCCATTGCCCAACATGCAACATATTGCACGTCTTCATCCTTGTGGCTTCGGTTGCCGGCAGCTTATTTTTTCATATTAACATCCTCTTTTTTTCGAATAAGCTTTCAACAAACTCCATGCTTTTTCCTATCATGGAATTTAACAGGAATGATCCATTCACTTTGTTTGAGAAAATCTTGAATGGATACTTAACTTTGTCCATCTCTGTGAGACAGACCCATAATCCGCAAGAGAGCTTCTCCTGATGCAGCTTTAATTTTGTTGAAAGCTACCATATCTGGTCTTTACAGCTTCATAAAATGAAATGTTGGATGAGACCCCTTTTCTGCAGCTTCTGGAGCTACTGAAATAAATTTTATCTCCAGAACATCGTCTCTCTTCAAGTGGGGTTGTTTTGCCATGAATCAAAGACCAGCCCACTAATCCACTTCGAATGTTTTGAGATTTTCGAAAAACTTGGTGACATAGTATGAACTGAAGCAAGAGCTCCAAAATCATACCATTCTCTGACATCTTCTGGTTTAGACCCTTCTAACATCCAGACTCTGTTATATTTTCCGAACGTTTCGATAATAGTCTTGCCCGGGTTGACTCCTTTGTGGGAAATTAATTTTTTCCACATATGCTGATAATCCTGCCAAGTAGAAGAAGATATTAATTCGTAAGTATTAGAGGTGCCTGTCATTGACCTAAGACTAATCTCTCCCTCTTTAACCTCAGAGGTGCTGGGTTGACTTGACCTACAAAAGTCTGCACTTCCTGTGATTCAATTGTTGCCGTTTCACCAGAGTCTGGTGATGGCCTTGTGCAATCGGTACTTGAATCCGATGCTACAGGTGTAGAGCCCTGTACTCTAAAGGCATGTTTTGGGTAATGCTCCCTTAACTCGTGAGTTATCCCCGAAGGTGAACCTTTCGAATTGGTTCTCTTAAGTCGTTCCATAGCGAGGTGGATGCTAATAAGGAACTCCTTATTGTGACCTGGACAATGTTTAGATCGGCTCTTTGAATTTGTCCGGCAACTTGGGCGTTCACCGCTAGCTGTCCGAACTTTCTGTCAAGCTCCTCGAGGTTTTCCCGAAGGTACTTGAGTCTCAACATGATGGAGTTTGCTTCAGATGCCTCCATCTCTCGTCAGAAAATCTACAAGAACGTTTTCATGAGATTTTATAACGACAATATTATAACAATAATATTGGCATTCAGCTTGCCACCTGATAATACGAGCTTTCTCTATTTTTGATTCTAATTTATTTTTTAAGAAAGCTTTGACATTAGTATTATCAACTTTTAAAGTGAATTCTTTAGTAAGTAAAAATAAAGGTCATTTCTTGAAAGCCTTCCAAACCGCAAAGAATTCTTTCTCGCTTATGTGTCAAACTTTGGCTTGTTGTTCTGAGAACAACCCTCCGGTATATCTACAGGGTTCTTCCCCTGTCGTTGTCTTCTTCATGAGCACTGCCGCCCATCTGTAATCATTGGCGTCTGTATAGACTACCAATTCATCCCCGTCTTGCGGTATAGCAAACTTTGGAAGGTTACTGCAAACTTGTTTCAGCTCACGAACCCTTTTGGTGTGGATTTCTTACCATTTCCACTTTGAACTCTCCGTTTCTTTTAGAAGTGGTCGGAAATCCTTTCTGTATATTGCAAGATCCTTAATGAAGATTCCTACAAAATTAACAACTCCCAAGAAGCTTTGCAATTGCTTCTTGTCTTTGAGTACATCAGGAAAATTGCGGATTTTCTCCACAATATGGTCCTGCAACTCAATTCCTGTTTCGTCAATAAGGATTCCTAAAATTTCAATCTTATTGACTGCAATAGTAGCTTTCTTTTCAGAAAGTACTAAACCTTCTTTATAGCATGCATTGGAAAATATTTCAAGATTTTTAATATGTTCCTTCATATTTTTGGATGCAATTAGTGTGTCGTCAATATAGACAAACATGAACTCAAAATAATCTTTGAAAAGATTATCCATTTTTCTTTGAAATATCTGGGGTGCATTAGCTAAACCCATTGGAAGCACATTCCATATATACTGTCCCTGTGGTGTGGAGAATGCAGTAAATTTCTTTGATTTATTCTTCATCTTAATCTGATAAAAACCAGATTTGCAATCGAATTTAGAAAACACTTTTGCTCCTTTAATGCAATCAATTAAGTGTTCTCTACTAGGAATGTAATAACCATCAAATTCTAATATCTTATTAATACCTTGATAGTTAATAACCAACCTGGGTTTACCTCTCTTAATTTCACCATGGTTTCTTACCAGAAATCTAGGGCTACTATAGGTAGAGACTCCGGGTTCAATGAGTCCAAGACTGATATGCTCTTTGATTATCATCTGCATATTCTTCTTATCCTCAATGTTCATCTGGATGGGTTTGTATCGAACATACTCGTATCTGCATTCATCTTTGATCTTCAGAGTAGCTTCGATCTTGTTCCTATCCCACCACGCCAGAGGATTTTCACTGAAGTTCCTCTAGATAAGCCTCTTGACATTCTCAAGAGAAAGCCTGCTCTCTTCGCTGTTGTCTAGCGATTTTATTTCCAATAGTGCTTCTAGCGATTTTGGTCTCTTGTATTCCCTTATTGAGTATCAGGATTTTTTGCGAAAAATCCCTTCCTGCAATAACGGGTAAGGTTATCCTTGCTTCCTTAGGGAAAACTTCAGGTTTTGCCGTGCAAATTCCTGAACCTGAATTAATATAAGCTGCAAAATATTCTGTCTTATACTGATCATACAATATACCAACATATATGTATATCGAAAAGGGACTCGTCATTCAATCCTTATGGTAACACCCTCAAGACTGAATTCCATTCCATTACCTTTTCTTCCCCATGGTTTATGATCTTCGAGGAAACTTAACCCTAAAGTCATACTCCCATTTTCTCGTCCTGCAACACCTGCAACTAAAATTTTATGGCCTGCTATTTCTAACATGCCCTCATATTTTCCAACAATAGGTTGCTGTAAATGATATAAGTCATCACAAGGGAAATAATTCTCTTTTTTAGTGATGTCGAATATAACTTGTATTTCTTTCCATCCTTCAGGGCATCTAAGTTTTACGTTATCCACCCTAATCTCTTGAGGAGTTAAAACTTTTAATAACTCTTTCTCCTTTCCTTTGTAACCTATAATCCTATCTTCTGAAAAGGACATCCGACTACTAAACTCAATCCTAAAGCTAAGTGTCCTATCTAAGACTGGGTGATCTTTTATAATAATATCAACACCACCTATTCTAGGTATCCTAATAGGATCTGGTGTCATTACCTTGGCGAACTCCTTGAATATTCTAGGAATCTCAATATGCTCTTTCCTAAGAAATAAATCTGAATGATGGGTATTGGAAAGGGCATATGCAATTCTATAGATTATAGAATACGGTCTATTTCCTTCTTTCATTATATCTTTTATTTTAAAGTCTTGATGAAGGGTTAAGACTCTACTGAAATCATGGTCTGCTAGGTAGTATGCAATCCTAGGATGAATGTCAAACATCAGTTTTCCTGCATACAAATTTCCTATCATTGTTCCAAGACAACCATCTCTTAAGTTATTGATTCTTCTATCCATTATCGATAAATGTATTTCTGAATCAATTCCTTCCTTAAAAGTTGCTTTTATTACTACTTCAATAGTCCCTATGTGGATCCATTTCATAGTAGTAGCTACTTCTTCTCTAAGCTTACTCAATTCTTCAAGAATTTCTTCTTTAGGAATTAACTGCATCTCCATCACATTACCAGTAAGTTTCATAGGTAGAGCAAACTCACCTGAACTTACTTTGTAGATTATGTGATGCTTCTTTTAGTTCAGTCCTATCTGGTTCAGGACTTTTTCAATTCCTCCAATCCTAAATCCATCGTATGGGCTGAGGTTGGAATCTTGCCGCATTATTATTTCCATGGTTTTGTTTAGCACCGTCATTCTGGAAAAGAATCCTGATAGGCTTTCAGAAGTTTGAAGCCTATCTCCCTCGTTGTAATTATTCTGACTCAGTTGAAGATCCATCCGAATCAGTTTCTATTTCCTCTTCATAGACGCTTTCGTCTGAAGGAAGATCTTTGAATTAGTAGATAGGTACCAAATCGCCATAGTATACTGCATTTAGGATATCATCCGTGGCTTCAAATTTTCTCAATTCACCACGTTTCTGCGGGCAGTCGGGAGATATATGTCCTTTTGCTCCGCAAGTCCAGCAATTGCAGTTTTTGAAACTTTCAATGGCTCGGGTATGGGCCCGTCTGAAAGTTCTTCTTGTAGGGGTTCTTCTAGTGGATCTTGCATCTGTTTGTCTAGATCCTTGGGATGAAACACTTGTTGGTCCTGTTCTCTATTTAGATTTGTATGTTTTGGCTTTTGATTTGGACAACCATGATCGTCGTCGGGAAAAGGTTCTTTTGGAGCTCCTAGGGTAGGAGTCATTATTCCGCTTCCTCCTTTTCCTTGGCTCACTTGATTCTCCTATAATAGTTGGAAAATCGTTGTTATCACAACAGAAAGAGGTTCGTTTGATTTTACCTCTCAGTCTTTTCATATTCTTCTGGATGGATGCTTGATAATACCAATCCTTTAGTTTGTCTTTAAGGAAAGACATTCTTCGCACCACTGAATCTAGCTGTCCTTCAGGTACTTTGTATGATTGGATCAAGATTTTTCTCCATGGACTGCATATCTTTGCGAAGAACATTGGAGCTGCTACTTCCGTTGCTACTCCACTCTGGAAAAAATACTTGCGAAACCAATAGATGTATTCATCTACTGCGCAAATACTTCTAAGTTCAAGGCTGAAGAGAGTCTGTGCATATTCTCTAGCCGTTTATGCTCTACTTCCTTCGAAGTATCCATCTCCAAAGAAGTGTATCTTGATAAGTCTTTCTAGCCGGTCTGCTATCGCACCTTTTGAATCTCCGGCAAGGATGTTGGCTTTGGTATCTTCTAGGGTATTATCCTATCCGATCTTTACCGATCCCTCTAAGCTCAACTCCACAAGTTTTATGAAGTTTTCTTTGTCTAGCTTTAGGGTAGTTGTTGCTATCTTGATTGCTGCAACCCATTCGTCTATCAATTTCTCAGTATTTCGAAAATCGATAATATCCAGGTTTAGTACAACGCCATATGGATGTAAGGGTTGGAGCATGGTCCTTGCCTAAGGTGTATTCTCCGGCACTTTTTTTGGATTTCTTCCTGGATTTTCCTTTAGCCTGGTTCCCACAAATGTTGGAGTGGCATTAGTGTGGAAATCAGTATTTTGTCTCATCGATTGATCCTGTGGAGGATCATTAGAACATTTACTTCCCTCCGGCGGTGGTAGTGCTGGAGTGATCTCATTTGTCTGGATATTGACTAGATCCACGATCCCGAGTTGGGAAAAGGACTCCGCCAATTCTTGTTGATCTGATAGATCCGCTCTTGTTACTTCCATTATTTTATAGATCTAATAGAAGCAATAATCAGATCTTCTCTTGACTTCGACTTTGGAATCCCTGTGGCTTTCCCCTTCTGGTGTAGAAGAGGTACTATTCCAAGGGCGTACCTGATTCGCTCCTGTTTGGATCTAGATGTCTCAGGGCTCTCTCGTTGATTTCTCTTTAGGTCTGTAATTTCTGTCTTCAGATCTGTAAGGATCTTGTGTAGATCGGGAAGAATCTTAAGGACCTCGTCCACTTTTTGGCTCAAAGATTCTATTTTCATAGGTATATGGATTAACCTATGTCCATAGTCTTGAACCGTCTTTTAGATTTTCCTCAGATCTTAAGAGATCTTTGATGTATCCGGCTCGAGTTCCTTCCAGTCAGTCATAATTTTTAGAATTGAAATTATGTAGGAATTTACCCATTCCGCTTCTCCTGGTTGGGATTCTACTATGGACTTAAGTGGAGTGTAGACGCCTCACTGCATTCCCTGGTAGCACTTGTCGAGCTTCGAAATTTCTCAACCATTCTTTTTCTTCTTCCGGCGTGAGAAATCTTGGATCAGTCCTCTTGGGACCATTGTAACATTTGTCAAGAATTTCCATAAGAAATTCTCTTCTCTATATTTTCAGAATCTGGAAATATTCCCTCTTTTCAGATTAACTCGAACTTTCGTTCGGTTCCATTTTCTCTCAAAGAGTCTCCTCCATTAGTGGATAAATAATCATATATTTCTTCAATAAACCTAGGCTCTGATACCATTCTTGGCGAGCATGGGTGAAAATATGCATAAATTTGCAAGAATAGTGAAAAATTGACTAAAATTCGTGCTTGAAAGTAGTTTAGGGGTAAAATGGTCCAGAATTTAGCCCAGCTCCGCGCAGATTCCTTTCAGATTCTGTCTGATCCTGTCGGAAGACCAAAATTGAGCGATTTTGAAAAGTTACGGAACTAAAATGGGATTACAAAAAGTTAAAGGACTGAAATGGAAAATGACCCAAGTTAGGGGACTTTTCTTGACTTTAATCCTTTAAAATTAATGATCATTTTCCAACACTCAAATCTTAACATAGGGGAAATTTGGTGTCGTCCCACATCAACTATAAATTATCAGATTCACACACGATGATGATATCATGTGTGGAAACGACCATGGACGGCATCTCCAAGCCCCTTCTTATACCATTCACAAACAACCCAATAAATCTCTGTTCATAAATTTCAACACCCCTAATTAGCCCAAGGGTTGTAAATTACAATAGGACTCCTCACACCATAACGTGTGCTTTTCCACGTGATGGAGCCTGAGAGAATAAGCACATTGTTCATCGGCTTCGCCTTCACCACAACCTTGAAGCTCCGTCTCCGCGCCGCCTTGGAGAAGGACAGAGTCGCCGGTTTCACCGCTATCTCCACCCCTGCCGGCGCTTTGATCGTCGCGTTGTACACTGACTCATCGGGGCCCACATTCGTTACACGCCGCCGGAAAACGCCCGCCGTCGGCTCCTTATTGCTCTTCAGCGCCAGTTGCATCGTCGGGTAGTTGATTGCATCTACGCCGTTTGATGGGAGTAATTTGGAGCAGTTCACGGTCCCCTGGCCTATTAAACTACCGATGGAGGCCCCATCGTAGCCTTCATGGCAGAGGAACTGGATGTATGATATATCATCCATGTCGTAGACTAGACCAGGGTTTACTGCTCTAGTCGGGTTGAGTTGGCCCGACCCGTATGCAAACTCAGCATCCTTGTCCACCTTGGAGCTCATTTGTTTTGCTATTCAACAATTTTTCACTTAATATATGAACTAGAGCGTGACAGTAAGTTCCTTTACGTATAATTACATAAACATTTCGAGACCCTTCAATTGTAAATAGTTGTTTTCAATCCTCGTTCATGTTTTTACATTACAAGATTCTCCTTCAAATATCCTGTCTATGAAGAGAATTTGTTCTGTAAAATATAACTGCAAGAGGTGTGGAGTGATTTTCTAAAACTGAGGGGTTTTCTTGTGATATGTTTTTAACTTAATGATTTGCCAGTGTAATTATACTAATTTTTCTAAGAGTCGATGTTTTATTTACCTGTAGTCATGAGGGCTGATTTTATTGCTGCTGGAGACCAATTGGGGCGGAATGATTTCACATAGGCCGCAGCCCCACCAACGTGTGGGCACGCCATCGATGTGCCTGACATGAATGTGAACTTTGAATATTGCTTGTCGCCTTTCAGCCCAGTTAGTGATTTCAACGGAGTATATGATGCTAGGATGTTAATTCCGGGTGCTGTAATATCAGGCTGTTCGTGGTTTTTATCAGATACTATTAGAAAATACGGCTTTTAAGGATAGAAAATGAACATAATAGCTACCATCTTTTGTTCTAATTTTGTACCTTGAGCAGGTTTTTTGATCCAGAATTTGGACCTCTGGAGGAAAATGAAGCAACAAATGGAGCAGGGACTTTGATTTCCTCTGACTTGTGTATGGCTGCAGAGGGCGATCTGCCAATATCCGAAGTATTATCAAATGTTTGATGATTATGAAATAACCAATCTTACATGTGATGGAACAGAAACAAAACATCTACTTTGTTGAATGCATGTAGTCATTGATTTTCTTGCCCGTGCTAGCATTGACCATAGTTGCTGGAGCCATGTAGAGTTGAGCTGCATCAAGAAACACCTCACTCTCAATGAATATGCCGATGCCTCCAAGGCCTTTTACGACAGAATCAGCACCCCAAGAACCTAGTTTGCAGTATATAAGCTTCCCTTTAACCTTTCCGGGATCCATCGAGTTTTCAAGACAGTACCTATTGACAGGCAAAAAGTTGGCTGAGATAGTACAGTTTCCTGAATGTGCTGTACATGTTACGTTGTTTAATGTTAAGTGTAACGTAATGTTAAGTGGTGATAATGTTGATATTAGTACCTCGATTCCTCCTTTGTATCAGAATTCTTGGCCACATCAACACCACTTGCAAGAGGATACATCTTTTCTTTTGGCTCAAACATGCTCACTCCAATTCCCTGATTCATACAGACATTACTCAGGTAATCATGGCTCTTCTTTCATTTGTCAATGAAACGGTTAAAGTTGAACGACTTACTGATACAGTCGCTCCATTGCCCAACTCCACTTTGCTCCTCAGCTGACGATCTGTCCCACTAGCTGCAACAGTGAGCAACCATGGTGCGTGGTTCGAAACACTACCATGGCCAGGCCCATCGTTCCCAGCTGAAGCAACTGTAAGGATCCCTTTCCTCATAGCATGAAATGAGCCAACGGCTATAGAGTCTGATGTATAACTTCCTGTTAGGCCACCGATGGAGATGGATATAACGTCGACTCCATCACTTATTGCAGCATCAAATGCAGCAAGGATGTCCATATCTGCGCAGCCGCTGCTGGCCCAACAGACCTTGTACATGGCTACCCGAGCAGAAGGCACTGCTCCTCTTGCAGTTCCTTTTGCGAGCCCATAAAGGTTTGCATTTGGCACTAGACTTCCCGCTAGAGTCGAAGATGTGTGAGTTCCATGGCCATCCACATCGACAGGCGATAAGATGTCTGCAGGGTCAGGATTTCCATCAAGCTTGAAGTACTTTGCTCCTATAAGCTTGCTTCAGGTCATAACAAGACAGGAACAACAAATGATTAATGCTCATACTATGTAAACCTTAAAGGTAATATATGACTACCTAATTTCGACATTCTGTTATTAAAGATCTAAGGTTTGTTCACTACTATGCCGTCAGACTGAGATACGACAAGAATTTACTTGTTGCAGCCTGAAAAATTGGCGAAGGGGCCACAACTTCCTTTCCATTTAGCCGGTGGAGGACCAAGACCATCATCCTTAAAGCTCTCAGATTGTGGGGTGATTCCTGGTACATGGTAACTATAAGGATTGCTAGAAGTACAACCAAAGACAGCCTACAGTACTTATCATGGCAATATTAACTATTGACAGTTGAGCAATACTATAAACTGTAAGTACAAAAATTCTGTTCGATTGCATTTTTACCTGTGTCTAGTAAACCAACTATGATGTTGCTCTCAACTTTCAAGTTCCTTTTTGCATTTGGTGTTAGGCCAATAAACTCCCATGATTTCGTTGTGTGGGGTTTGTGGTATCGGTTTGGGAAAGCTGAAAGTACTTCATCCATATCTGTAAATTTTCTGTAGTAAGATCCTAAGGATGAAGGAAACTAACTCACTACACATGCATTCAAAGTAATCAAGATATAGTACCGGATAACTTTCTGGCTTCAGCTTCAGACAACTTTGCCGCAAATGCATTGAAATTTTTCGTGTAGCTATAGACAAGGGACTCTGAAGCATCATATTCACTATAGCAAAAACGACATGTCTTAATCCAGTCGATTTTATAAAAATGAACTTTAACTTATGCCCAGAAAAGAACTTATTTATATTACAGTTCCTCATTATAGCTTTTGGCTTACTAATAAGCGCTAGCTCATATCAGCTTCCGTATGAATATAGAGGATAAGATGATTTACTAACTAACCTTCCCTTCAAAGATGCAAGGACATTAAGATGCGTCTGAAGAGTTGACCTCCCACTCACCACATCATCTCTCAGAAAAACAATGTAAAAGTCCTGCAAGTGATTACCTCAAATCATCGAGAACCAACACAAACAAAAAGATACGTGTACATATATATGTAAAAAGTGAGAAAATTATGTTTGACTTCCTTACATTTGCTGCTGAAACACTTGCAAAGACAAGGTAAAGTAAAAGATAAGGCAACGGAAGCCTATCGTTGCAAATCTTCCTCGACATTATTGCTTGATTTCAGATACCATTAAGAGACATATATGTTCATGACTAGGACTATTATTGTATAAATAGGATGCAATAAAAGAGGGTTAGAGAAGAAGAAATAAGGCTTTCCATGAGTGGTAGTAAGGTAATAGTCAGAGACTTTAGCTTAACTCCTTAGTCATCTGTCTGAAGGTTTGGGTTAGGAAATCTTAGAAGATAGATGGACAAAAGTTTGATTATCATGGGATGTTGATGTTGACAAAGAATTATAGGGCAAAGTTTTTATTTTGTTGAAGACTTTAAAGCAAACTTTATATAGCTTTCAACTTCTATTTCTGGATGATCATTTCATTTTACTCTACTGTGTTTCCAGAACTTAGGATTGCCTACTAAGCCTTCATGAAACCCAATACCTTGCACCCACATACGGTATCGTGGTTAAATCTGTAGATTTTTTACATGAATATCACGAGTCTGAAGCTTTTTTAGTGATAACGTAAAGGTAGTTACTACATGTGGATGTATTATAGACTAGTGGATTGACTTCAGTCTTTTCCCTTAATAGGTGTATTCGTAATGGATTTAATCGAATCTGTCATTCCTTTTTTCAATCAGAATTGTCAAGTAATATGGCAACGAGGAATATACATATCTGGTAGCCCTTGTTCCATTAGCAGTCGGATATACTTAGTTGTGTAAATTTTTTGTGTATCGAAGATAATATCGGATACACAAATATCCATTCTATCCAAAACGACTTGCTTGGATTTGAATGCAAGTCTTGGACCCTTTGATTTCATTGATAGCAAAGCTACAAACCAAAAGCTAGCTTAAAGTTTCTGAAAGTGAATTGTTAAGATAATCTCTGTTTGGTTTGTGGAAAGTAAGTCCACTTTCACCAATTTGCAATTAATCTAAAACAATAGGACTTAGACTTCTGGTAAATAATTGATGAAAATACCTGAAAATGAAAACTCAAATCTTGTTTAATAGGTTGCATTATCTTTTAAGTAACAACAATCTTGTCAATGACAACTTTTAAAATTCATTCCCTCATGTAGTGGGACATGTAAATAGATACTAAGAGTGTGTTTGGTTGGGGTAAGAGATGGAGGAATAAGAGGTGGAAGTAAAAATAGATGTATAAGAGATAATCGTGTGTTTGGTTAGGAGGAAGAAATGGAAGTGAAGTAAAACTCAATGTATATGAAACTCTTCTAGAGTCCAATTTTATTGGGCGGAAAAGTGGAAATATAAGGCCAAAAAGTAAAAAAGGTATAGGTTTACTTTTCTTTAGTCTATTACATATATATATCTATATATGTATAATTTCTCTCCAATTCTTTTCTCCTTCTTGTTGATAATACTTTACATAATTTCCAAAAAAAAACAATAATAATAACGAAATCACTGAAAAACTAGTGCATCGAAGTCAACAATCTTAATTTTTGTTTATTTAAACTAAATAGTTTAGAATAAACGAACAATACTCATTTATAAATATTTTTATTAATAAAAAATATTTTTATTCTCATTTGATAATATTTTTATTAATAAAATTTTTAAATTTTTTATATACTAAAATTATATTAGTATAATATTAATTCATTTATTTTCTGATACAAAGTGAAGAGAAGGGTAATTCAGTAAAATTATAAGAGTTAGTCATTTCTTCTCGATTTGTTTTCCTCGTACCAATAAGGGAAAATATTTGAAATTTACTCTCTTTCCAATCATAACGAACAATTTAAGGGAAAACTATCATTCTTTCCCTCCCCTGTCCTTCCACTTCCCCTCCCCCTTCCACTTTCATTTTTCTCTTACTTAAACCAAACGAACCCTAAAGAATAATTACATCTACACTTCTTTATTTATAGTTTATTATATTAATCACTCTACTTTTTGTATAATTACAAAAATTACTCCTAGTAGCCAAAAAACAACGGTAATTTGTATAATGATTTTAACTATTCTGTGGTGTGTAATATATAATTATTCAAAAAACACGAATAGTTTGTATAGATGATGTTGATGTACATATAATTTGCCATATTATTTTCTAAAAGGTCATTTCTTCTTTGATATGTCAAGATTCTAAGTATAATTACAAATAAAAATTGTAAAACAATGAGGTTATGATTTGGTGAAGCCCAATAGCCCATAATCATCCGCAGTCTCCTTAGATCTTCAATTTTGGGCCTATGCTTTCCTGACACTTAGGCCTCAAAGTTAATTAGCTGGAAGATGATAAAAAATTACCAAACGCTTATTCCAAATAAATGAACCCTAAAATCCTAAATCAATTCATGACATCAAGAAACCTACTCATTTTCAAGAAAGTTACAAAATCAACCCCCCATAAAATTACACATTCCATTAAATAATTTTGTGTGATCGATCACTTTTTTTTTTTAAATTGTATATTAATTACATAATAAGTGTACTATATTCATTTATACGAGTATATTAAATTCGTCTAGATTTATTGACGGAGTGTTTGCGGGAGCTTTTTAAAAAAAAAAATTCAACTTTTGGCTTGAAAAAAATATTTTTAAGGTGTTGGAAGCTTCTGCATCTGCTTCTGAAACTACTAAAAAAATTGCTTTTAGGCCGAAAGTTAGAAGTATCTTGTGCGTATTTTTAGTTGCTTTGATTTTTTTGTAAATAAATCTCATTTTATTTTTACTATTTAACCATCATTATAATAACCTTCATTAATTTAACTTTATCTTTTGTATTTTATTTTTAAAATTGCATATTTGAAGTTGATATTAAAATTTTTAAATAATTTAACCATAATCAAATTTACACTTTCACATATTAAATATTTTATATTTTTTTATATTTTATTTGCTATATTATATAATTATATTATTCCTATACTATTAAAAAAATATAAATTAAATTCTATGATTAATTAAAAATATTTTTTTTTGTTTATGAATAAAAAATTATATATATTTACTTAGTGGGAGCATTATTAAATTAAGCATTCATTTTTTCTATTAATATTTTTAAAAAATAAACATGAAAATATACTAGTCAAAGTAAAATTTATTATTTTTTGTGAAAATAATTATTGTTGACAATCAACAAGTGCTTTGTAAACAACAATAATATCTTCTAAATAAATAGGGACAAATCGACAGTTAATCAATTAAGTTTATTTTAAAAGTGTAATTTGTTCCCAAACACTATTCAATTTAACTTTTATTTGCTTTTACACTTTTTTCACAAACACTCCTCACTTTTGATTCTATTACAACTTTCAACTTTTTTTAGTTACAAAAATCACTTCCGTAAAAATAAAAATTTTTGCAAACACTCCCTAAATACTAGGTCAAATCAGACCCTTCATGCGGATATTGATGACTTTAAATATGTTTTCAGGGTGAATAGCAATTTATTCCCCTGTGATATTGAAATAAGCACATTACCCCCCTATGAAAAAAATATAGCAAGTTTATTCCCCTATACTTTTTAAAAAATGAAACAATTTACCTCCTTATACAGAGAGGTAATTTACTATTTAGTTTTTCATAATGGGATAATTTATTCATTTGTAATATCACAAGGGAGTTGTTTGTTATTTTTCCTATGTTTTTATTATTCACAAAAAAAAAAGTAAAAATTGATTATAATTCATACACTAGCTAGTGCACAAAAATCAAAATCTTGATTTAGGTAAAGCTTAAGCTCTAGAGATGTATGGTTACAAAAATCATAAAACCACTATTGAAATAAAACACAAATAAAATACTATGTCAAATTTATGATGCGCTTTACATATTGGTTGATGATTTAAAAAGGTCCAAAGATAGTGTTTGAAATATTCCCAAAAGACAAAGACAAAGACAAAGGCCCTTTCAATCATTCAAGATGGAAACATATATATATGTAAACATGACAATGATGATAGGATTCAAATTGAAATATGAGATGAGATCAAAGTGTCCACCCTTGGAAGATATTACTCTCAACAGCCATCCTTCTTGGAACTGATGATGTCCCTTCTCCAAGGTTGTAGTGATGGTACCTGTAACCCATATATATAATCATTACATTTTCTAACTTAGAATAATTTGGGAGAAATGTCATTTTATCCTCAAATATAGTCATTAACGTAATTTTGATTTTCAAATAACTTTTTTTGCACTTTTAGTCCTTCCGTTAATTTTTTTCCATTAAACATAACGGAAATTTCATGTAATGTGGAAAAAATTGCTATTTTCTCTCATTTTGTGGTGTTTTTAAAATTGTAATCCAATGCATCTATTTTTCTTCAAACATCAAAAGAGAATAAACCAAAAAAAAATAAAAAATTAAGCAACAATTCGTTTGTTGTTTAAATTATCAATAAATTTTAGAAAATTTGTTGTTTAAATTTATTTATTTTTTATTTTTTATTTATTCTCATTTGAAATTTGAAAAAAAAATAGAAAAAATGAGTGCATTGTATTATAAAATAAAAAACACCACAAAATGGGAGGAAAGCGGCAGTTTTTTCTATATTAATTGAAATTTCCATTAATTTTAACGAAAAAGCTAACAAAAGAACCAAAAGAGTAAAAAAAAAGTTAGAGGTTGAGGACCAAAACTGCAATTCTAAATTATTTGAGAACCAAAATTGCATTAATAGCTATATTCAAGAATCGAAAATGCATTTATCCCAAACCATCTTGTAGTATATATATAAATATTTATAAATTAATACCCTATTTGCAGCACAGGTTCCGGTTCAATTTCCATTGGATTGGAAGGTTGTACGTGGACCGGAAAGCTATTGGTTCCAGACGAGGAACCAGGGTTCCATGGGCATGGAATGGCTCGCAGCCCTTCTCCTTCTGTCTCCAGCTACAAATTCCGAAGGTTACTGTCAATTCTTTCAGGTTTCATAAAACAAAAAAAAAAAAAACATTCGAACGTAAAAATATTCTACGACACGATTACCGATGACATTTCCAGGGAAACCTTGATCTTGAGCTGCTTGTTCATGTCTCCAAGTTCGCGCTCCTGCAAGAATGATGACAAGTTTGTGTACTGAATCGAAATTATGTTCACAAAAATCGACATATATGAACTGAACAAATCATTCATACATTAATTTTTAACTAATGTAATTAAATCAGAGGAGTTGTAATTAGAAGCTTTGAGTTTTAAGACAGTCACATCAGTTGTTGTCTACTCTACTGGACTTCACATCATCCATCATCAGTTCCATCAAATTAATACTGTTGACGTATATATATACCTTTCTGCGGAGCTCTTCCATTTGTTCCATCAAAATCTGTGTCTGCAACACATGAAATCTTTATTTGTAATAAACTGGAAATGTATACATGTAAAATGGAATATAAAATTGGAAAAAATTAATTTAAAAGAAAAGATTTGAACTGTTGTTTATGTATCATGACATATATATACTAGTCGTTGAACTACGTCGTTCTTATATGCATATAATGAATAATTTTTCATGTTTTAAAATATATTATAAATAAAAATAAAATATATGAATCAGTACATTACATTAATAAAAAATAATAATAATAATTTATTAATTAATGTAAATTTTGAAATGATAAATAAATTAATTATTTTATTATGAAGTGCATTTTTTACTTCAGTAAGAATTAGTGCTGCTGCGTCATTAACTGTCATTTATGAGTATGAAGGGACTTTTCTTTTTATATTAACTAGCCGTCGTGATACGATGTCCTTTCTTACATATAATAAATAATCTTTTACATTTTAAAATATATTATGAATAAATAAAATTATATATAAAAGAACACATCATATTTCTAAAAAGAAAAAAAAAATCAAAGGTGTATTATTGGTGTAATAATAAAATTGATATTGTGGTGTCATAACAGTCGTTTATAAGATGAAAAAGACCTTTTTTTTTATATATATAATATAGATATATATATATATATATATATATTTGTGAAAATTCATAATAATTCATGTGTAGAAAAATACAATAGTTGTTACAGTATCCCAATGTATAATTAATATATTAATTTAATTGAAATATAAGATATTAATTAATTAAATGAATAAAATACCTTCCTTTGCCTGGCCTGAGCAAGAGCTCCTTCCAGTTGTTTTTCAAGATTCTGCAACTCCTTCACACTCAGAGGTCCAAGATCTTCTCCCAGCAAATGCCTTCATTCATCAAACATTATTCAATATTATATACATACCAGCAGTACACACCACACTCGATGTCTGTATAAAAATATAAATAATTTATTTATTTATTCATGAGTTGGTTATCGATCATTGAATAGTAACTTCAAAATACAAAACTTGTCAAAGAATTGATTTGTGCGAGCCTGAGGCCTATTTTAGTAAATTCATCAAACCCTTGAAATTACTATTATGAACAAATTTTATTGACGGGATAGAATGAATTAAAAGGATAAATTTAAATATTCAAAAGTTCGTATAACAACATAATTCTATCTATCTATCTATATATATTAATGCCGCAATGCTTGATCCGAAACTTTCAAGAACACGGCAAATATGCATGTTTTAAGTTCTAGTTTGGACGGACTTGAACTTACGGATTTCTGATCTATATTGTTTAGCCTTCGTTTTAAACTATCTCTCGACGAAATTTTTATCCGTCATATCCTTCAATTCAAATGCAACCATACAGATAGATACAAATTGGGACATGTAAAAGAATGTAAGAGAAAAGGGTGCAAGATATAACCTTTGAGTCCTTTGGAGGGATTCATATTTAGCCTTCAATTTGGAGACCTCTTGGTACCAGCTCTATATATATATCCATCCACACACACCACAAAGGAAACAATAATTCAGTTTAATTACTTAGTTGCAAACTATACATTGAGATTAAACTTAATTTATATCACCAAAACAATATTGCATAAGATTAAAGATTAATTATGTTTCGACCCCTTTTGAAAATGCAAAAATTATATTTTTTCTTAAAAGAATCTAAAATTTACGCCCCCTTCAAAAATTCAACATTTACACCTGACCCTTTCCATTTGGGCTTGGATGAAAAAAGCTAATGTCGGCAAAAAAAAAAAAAATTATATAATTTTTTAAATTTTATCCTTAATTTAACATTCTTATGTAATAATTTTGTATTTATATAATAATGTTAACCTCATTCCATGATATATATATTATATTTATCCCTTTATAACTATAAAATACATACGAAAATATTAAACGAGGTGCAAAATTAAAAATTTATGTAATTTTTTTGGCTGAATATCGGCATTTTACTTTCAAAACCTTACGGAAAGGGATCAAGTATAAATGAAAATTTTTCGAAAGTAGTATAAGTGTAATTTTAGAAGCTTTTTTTTGGAAAAATGGTATAATTTCGTACTTTAGTACAAATGCAGTACTTGATTAATCAATGGAGATTAATTGATCATATATATGAAGTTGGAGACTACTAATTGTAAAACCTGTGTCTCTCTTTCAGCACTGTTGTCTTGAGGATTAAAGCAGCAACGCTGGTAGCGCTCAAGGGTCTTTGTCATGCTGCAAGAAAACGAACAAATTTCTGTCTGAAACAATTTTCACTTCTCAAGTTCGATAATAACTCAAACAAACTACGAAAATATGAACAAAGTTGTTCTAGCACGCGCAACGAAATATTAAGCAGCACGGATCATCGGCATAAATGTCTAATAAATTTATATGTATGTATGTATGCTGGTAAAATAAATTGTAATAAGTCTGACAAAACTTTGGTTAAAAATCAATCTATAACATATTTCCAAGGAAAAACTAAGAAAAAGAGAAAATGTAAGAAAAAGATCGTAATTTTTTTTTTTTTTTTTGTATTGATAACATCGACATAACTTTTCAAATCAGTAGAGTTGGTTACTAACATAGATTATCAATAAATTAAGAATTTTACTTGTTAATTAGCTCGACGCTTATTTTAATATTAAAGTTTTTCGCGTAGCTATTAATCTTTTCTTTTATCTTTTTTCCAAATGAATTGATGACAAAGCAAGTTCCCACAAATTAAAGATCCCTCTTTGGGAAGAAGGAGAGCAATTGGGAGAAAATACAAGAAGCATAAACTAAGACAGACAGAGATCATATGAAGTAAGTATACATGTTGCTGAATTTGAGGACATTAATAATCAGAGGTCTTTTACCCAAAAAATTCTTACATCTAAGTAAAGAATGAAACTGGGATTCATGAGAAAGGTGGAGAAAAGCTTGCATCAACAAGAACTAATCATATATCTCAACTGAAAAAACAAAAAGAACAGTAGATGATGTGCAGGGAGAGTGAGTGAAGTAAAGAAATCCCCCAAAGAACAATGTTTCACCAAAATGTGTAGTAAAAGGAAATTCTTGCCTGAAAGCCTGAATTTCAGACTACCCAAAACAAAGAAAAACTCAACTTGTGTGCTTGCAAAAACTTTCACCAAATTATGCCCGGAAACGGTGTAATAATATCACCAGACAGCCTATTTTCTCACCTTATCGTCAAAAAATGTAAGAGTTAGGACATCATGACTCCTCATTCACATGCATCAAGATTTTTAGCATTCAATTAAGAATCATATATATTATTACATGCATATTTCAGATAGTACTTCTTCTGTGCTTTCCCAGTAATTTAGGTAAGTGAAGAAACCACAAGATCTAAGGATGTAAGGGAAAAAAGACAAAGGTTGAAGCTTT
Source organism: Sesamum indicum (assembly GCF_000512975.1). Lineage (NCBI taxonomy): Eukaryota > Viridiplantae > Streptophyta > Magnoliopsida > Lamiales > Pedaliaceae > Sesamum > Sesamum indicum. Next base: position 1,609,843 of record NC_026155.1, read on the forward strand.
TTTCTTTAATTTTCTTGGTGAAAAATTGGGGTGGATCAGCATTAAAGAGAAGAGGGAGGCAGAGAATGTAGAGAGAGAAAGAGGGGGAAAAGGAGGAGAGAGAAACCCTAGATCTTGCACAGAGGTCCAAGAAGGGGTTTGGAGAAGTTTCTGCACTGGAAAAACATCGTCAGTCTTTCTTTCTTTTCCTGATCTTTGTTCCATGGGACTCCCAGAACAACATGAAACGTGTCGACTTGCAAGATCTTGCAGCCCATTGATCAAAAACAAAAACTAAAAGATATAGATGGACAATCTTGAAACCATAAAAAACTGTAAGAAATTCAAGATGGGTAAAAAACAACAAATTGCAAATATATATATATATATACCCAAATCCCAAAAACGTGAGATTGGATAATGACAACAGAAGCAGAAATACAACATATACAGACTGGAAAAAAACTAATCAAGAATTGAAAGCTAGTTCTGTAAAAGCATAGAAATCACTAACAGAAAGTCGAGTTTTTGAAATGATCTGAAATCCCTTTTTGAAATCATGAAAAAAAAAAGTTGAAAATTGACAAAAGAATCTGATCTTACATGGTTTTAAGGTAGTTCGAAAACAGCCCATTTGAATTCAAACAAGAAACACACAACAAAATTTGAACAACATGAACACATTACCATAAACACACACACATACATATACTTTGAAGAATGTTTATGTATATGATATACATAGTTGTATGTATATGTGTATACCTAGCACTGCCAAACTCATAGAGTTTGCCCCTGCTGGAGAAGATGATAAGGGCAACCTCAGCATCACAAAGCACAGACAGTTCATATGCTTTCTTGAGCAGCCCATTTCTCCTCTTTGAAAAAGTCACCTGTCTGTTGATCTTGTTCTCTATTCTCTTCAACTCCACTCTCCCTCTCCCCATTCTCTTCAATCTTTTCCACACAGTGTGAGGTGTATCTGTGTGAATATATATATGTATATATATATATATATATGCTGTCTTGCTTATGTATCTATATATTTATAGTGGAAGCTGGAATCATATATGTGAAGATGGAGGTGGGGTGGGGTTAGTGAGTAGTAATAATGTAAGAGGTCCTGAAAATTCCTTCTCCTTCATAAATATACAACACATGTATGTAATTCTTGGATTTTCCTCTTGCAAGAAAATGGCCACTGTACTATCATATATATACACATAATTGTTCTTTTTTTTTCTCAATTTTCTTTGTTTCTCTTTTAATTTTCTTACACAAGAACTTTACTGTTGTCTTTCCATTTCTTGTGTACAAAAACCAAAACCAAAGACCTCAATCTTTGCTTGTGTGACAGGGTTTTCTTGGGTAAAGACTGATCCTCACGCGCTGCTGATGATAATTCAGTACTTTTTGTGACTATTGGTCTGTTGAAGAATAATATTAATTAGGGAGTATAGTACTACACTACTACTAGCCCACTTGGTGTGTGTACTGTGTGAAAAAGGGGTTTGTTTTTAAGAATTTAAAGTGCCCATGTGAAAATACATATGGGCTTGGGAGATGATTATGGGTGCTTGCATTGATTTGGACAAGAAACAAGAATGTTTGATGATGTTAAACTTTACAAGTACTTAACTGTTTTAGTATGTGTTTTGTTAATTGTATTTATCACTACTAATTAATCCTATGTTATCAAACTGCCAAAAATAGTATTCTCAGTACATATATAGTACTACAGTGTGTGTGTGTGTGTGTGTGGTGTGGATATGGACCTTTCTTGTTTTTCTTTCTGATTTTCAAGGTTTGTTCATATGTATGTGTGTGAGTGTGTAGTTTAAGTTTATGTTGTTATTGAATGATTGTAAGTAATCTTTTAGTTTTTACATTTTGTAGATATGAAAGAAATTGCAAGTTTGATCCTTTAAATACCAGGGGTGTCAATTTTAGTTCTATACGATTTATTTTATTATTTTTTTTTCTGTAATTTTAAGATTTTTGCACATTAAAGATAAAATTGGTCCAAGTTTTCTAAATGATTGAAAAAGTGCAATTGACATGCACGTGATCTGTTTAATTAGATGTACTTTTCTTGCAATGTTAGCAAATATTTGGACATTTTTAACCTCAGCTGTGTTGAAAAAAAACTTATTGTTCCCGACGCTATAACTCAATACGACTTAAAGTCATAATAAATCAACACTATCTATCATAATCAAACAAAACCAATATTACGAAAATTTAAATTTTGATTACGGTTTTAATCAGCGTTCATTATGGTTTATCTATTGCCAAAATATTCGCTACAATTTTTAGCTACAACAAATATTTCGGCCTCATTTGCAAAATCAACTTATAATAGCCGTTTGACAGCCATGGTTAATTATTAACGCCAAAATATTTTAATTTCAACCATGATAATTAACTATAGTAAAAAGTCATATATATTTCTTCTGGTGCATTGGCGGGACAAAATCCACCAAATGAATTCTTACAGAATTAAAATTATAAACCCCACATACTTACAAGACTAAAATTTTAATTTTTTATTGAAAATAATAATTAATTAAGTGGAAAAGCTAGAGAAATTCTTATCTATAGAATTTTAGGTAAGAGCCCTAAATAAAGTTTTATATATATATATATATACATTCTCAACAAGAAAATTAAAGAGCAAACACTTAACATATGATGTAATTTAAATGATCATTAATTAGTTGCGTGCCAATGAGTATAAAAAATAGTACATTCAGGTAGTAATTAATCACTTTGTCATTTCATTTTGAGATATTGTATTTATGACATTTTAAATCATGAGATAAAAATATTAATGAAAATTTTATTTTCAAGAATATGAGATACGATAAATGAGTAATAAAGAATAAAGAAAAAAAATATTATAAAAGAATTTTTTTCCATAACTATTTTTTGGTTAATTACAAAAACCACCTTTGACAGCTAAAAAAACACGAGTAGTATGTGTAATGTTGTTGATATTTTTACAGGGTGTGATGTGTAAATAATATTGATATTTCTAACGAATGTATGTGTAATTTTTTAAAAAATATAAATAATTTGTATAAATAAATTATAAATCAGGAGGTGTTTGACGTAATTTTTCGCAAATTTTATTGATGAGGAGTAGGTAGGTTAGTAGATATAGGATGCTTTATGTGGGCAGCAAACCATAAAAAAGACTTTGCTGCAGTCTCATCAAATTGGTGCCCACTTTGCAAAAGGTGACAAAATTCCCTCTTGTGACAATCCAAATTAAGTAGGCCACATTTCTTGTAAATTTTATGTCTCGTTCCATCCTTATTTATTTATTTTTTTCACTGAAATGACTATACCTTTTCTTTTTACCCTAACTTTATTGTGAAGAATTAAAGAAAAAATTATAATTTTGATCCCGTATATATAGGGGTAACACTTTGATTCTCTCCAATTTTAAATATGCAGTTGAGGACTATAGTTACAAAGAATTAGTACACATAGTCCAAATGTCACAGGGACAAAATGGAGTATCAACGGAACTATCCCGATCCCAAATTAAAGGTTGCGTGATAAATATGTGCTAATTTTCGATGAATTTAACAATTTTCTTTTTGCCGATATTTGGATAATGTGCTAATTTTCTTTAATTGTAATCTTCAATTGCAAATTTCCGAATTGAAAAGGACCAAGAGTGCACCCTTATAATTATAGGATCAAAATTTTATATATATAGTTTGTGATAGAGCAAATAGTATTTTTAGTTTCATAAGTTAGATTCATATCACTTTTGATCTCATTCATTATGGGACTAACAGTTTTAGTCCCATAAATTATAAAAATTAATACTTTTGATCCTCATATACTTTTTCAGCTACAATTTAACAATGTACGTCACGTGCCTAATACGTTACCGTTAAGTATTTTCTGTTGAAGGAAAAATTGACCCTTTTTTTTTATTCAATAATAATATATGAGTGCTTTATTTGGCCTACTTGATTCACTTGTGGAATACATGATTCTTCTTTGTGTTGCTTCTACTTGGCTTAAACCTACAGAAGTTTGGGAAGAATAGAATTGAATTTTTGTGAGAGAAGAGAGAAATTGTTATATTTTATGCTCTAATTGCCTTCAAAATATATTTTTTTCCCCAAAAATGGTCCCAAATTGGAAAAATCAATTTTCTCTCCAGCCAAAAATACTTAATGATCACATGCTAACTAGGCATGTGTGTTGCACCGTTAAATTGTAGAAAAAAAAATTAGATGAGGACTAAAAGTGCTAAGTTTTGTAAGTTATAGGACTAAAAGTGCTAATCCCATAACGAATGAAACCAAAAGTGAAATGAGCCTAACTTAATTACATTTTACCCTTATTGCTTTTATATATTATTCCTCGTTTATTGAGAATTAATAATCGTTAGTTATATATATCCATATTACTACAAGAATGAAGGTGAGATATATCATGATTAATAATAATTATTTCGGATACTAAATATCAACAACTTCAACCCTTTTGAGAAAATAAAATAAATAAATAAAAGTGAGAATATATAACAAGGCCTTAATTAATAAGTAATGGTAATATAAGTGCAACCATAAATTTAGTAAGAATGGTGAAAATATTGTAATAATTAAAAATTATCATACATAACTCTGCATTTCCTCTCTATATAACTTTTCGTACTATAAAAAATATAACATTTAACTATAATTAATTAATTCAAATTAAAAATAAATAACTATAGTAAATAATCACTACTCATAATCATACAACATTTATTAATCATAATTTTTACGAGTGTGATAAAATATTTGCCGCAAAGTGTGCCTAGCTAGCAAGAGAGATCATTATTAATTAGTACAAGAATATATGTATAGTATATGAAATTATAAGGGTAAATTAATATATAAATTTTGTGTATGGATCCATTTACTATTGAAAATTCAAGACGAAATATGTGTAATTTTTTAAAGAATAAATTACCAAATAATTACAAATATTCCCTTGTTGAAAAATTACCAAATCTCTTTTTAATTTAACGGTCACCTAACAATTAGTCTATTCCGTTAGGTTTTCATTTATTTTTATAGTGAACTAACCAAAATGCCATTGTGGACTAAGAATTATAATTTTAGTTTTTTTAAAAAAAAATGATTTTCTTACGGATTAAGTGGATAATTTTTCTTATAATTTTCCAAATTTTTTCATCTACCCCTTTCGAATTTTTTTATAAATTTTTATTTTTTTAAAAAAATTACAATAAGGGCAAAGTTGACAATTTCATACCTCCATAAAAGGATTGCATAATTTTATCAAACACCAGAGACTATATTTTTTCAAACAATAAGGGGATATATATTCGTAATTATGGCAAATATCATAATTTACCCTTTTTCAAAATATTGAGACTACTTCTAAAAATTTAGTAATTAAATTGCAGAACTTTGATCATACTTTTAGTCATATAATTACAATCATTTGGTTATGTTAGTCTTGTAATTTGTTAACAAAAATAAGAAGGTACGTAGTATGTTATTATTATTATTTTTTTCATAAATATACATAACACGGAATTGCTTGTATTTTTTTCCAAAATAAAAAAAAACCCTATAATAATTATTAATTGATTAATTAATTAGATTTTGTACACAAGTTATGAATATATATATATATATGTATGTATTGATAACTAAATATAGAGAGGATGAGTTTGGAGTACAGAGGCACATGCAAGTTGCAGAAAAGGTGAATTTAAGATTAACATAATTGGCATAACTATGTACACCCTTTTTTCTACCTTATGGAAACTCCATAAACTACGCTCATCTCCTAACTGAAATTTACTACAAAGAGGTGCAAATAGGAAATAAAGTTCAAATAGTAAACAGTCAACAAATAGAAATGCTCACCTGTCCAATTTCAAACTAACACATTATCATACACCATACACATCTTCATCTTTTATATACATACACATATATATATATATATACCATCAATTTCACACTGATCTATTGATTTTTTCACTTGAATATCATGTGTTCGATCTTGTTAAGGACGTAGAGCTCGTCGCTTTATGTGGGCTGGCAGTGCGTTTTGAACTTACAGTCACCTGCTTATAATTCTTGATTTTGAAAACTGGACTTAATTCCCAATTTGTTGGTGGGGCTACAGTTACTGCGCAGAGTGTATTACAGGTTGGTGACATCCAACTTGTAATTTGGGAAGAATGCAATTTTGGTCTACTTATTATATTATGGTCGTACAATATTTTAGTCCTGTCTTATCTCAAAGTTGTAATTTTAGGACTGTACTTAAAAAAAATAATACATTTAGTGTAAATCTCACTGAAAAAAGATAATTTTACAGGAAATTATTACATGTTTTACACATTTCCTAGTTTATTTGGGGCTTTTTAATTTTTCTGTCAACTTTTGCTGACATACCATGATGATCATTAAGAAAATATGCAATTTTGATATTATAACGGTAGGGGATGGCACATTTGGTCCAAACGTCAATAGGGGCAAAAATGACATATCAGCTAAATTGTTAAAGATGTCGCGTTTCAAAGATTTGCCAATTTCAGGTGAATTTAGGATTTTTGGGCGACGCCTAGACTAAAATGTGATTTTTTTTTATAAGTTATAATTATAGTCCTCACTTCCAAATTCAAAATCAGAGATGACAAAAATTGTCACCCCCTATAGTTACAGAATAAAAATTGCATTTTTTCCTATAAGGTTTGATCCAATGGAGACAAGATTTATTCCTAACGCATTGATGGAGCTATAACGACCGAGTTGCTGAATGTGTTACTGAGTTAATGATGTTTATAGTGATCAAGTGGATCGATATTTCAACAATCTTTAATGAAAAAAAAATATCTCGTGTACAGGTAAGTTCCTTCAATTAGAATAATCATAACGAGTTGAAAAATCGATCAAAATTTTATCATATACAGAGAGACATTTGTATGTATATGTGTATGGATGGATGGATGGATGGATGGATGAGGGGTGGGGTGGGGGGGGGTTGGGTTCCATTAAATAAAGTGGAGGAGGATGAGAAGCCATAGTTATGATGTATGTATAGTGGGCTAATGGGTAGGGTGGGGTGGTGGTGGTGGTTAGGGCTTTCCTTTAAAAGAAAGTTTTCAATGGTCCAAGTGGGAGTGTTAATTGCCCCTTTTCCATTTCTCACCAATCCTTTCTTTATCAGCTGAGCTTTTCACGTTTCAACAAAGGAGAGATGCCCTAATTGTACTCTCATCAGAGGGGGGGAGGGGGGGGAATGGGGGTGGGGGTAGGGGGGGGGACCAACGTATGATGATGGTGTTGGTGTGTAGTCTAGTTTTGAGTTTAATTGGGATGTATATGTTGTTACTCTCACTCCTTGTCTCGATTGTCGGTAAAATACCCAAAAGTCGTGTTTCATCGAAGTGGTGGATTCATCTCAATTTTTTTTATTTTAAAGGTAAATTACAATTGATTTATTTAAAATTTTGTTATAATTATAATTATATTTTTGTTATTAAAAAATTATATATATCTTTTTAGAATTAACAATCGTCTAATAAATATCCACCATAATAACTTATTACAGAAGGTATTTGTTGCCCAAATATTAATTTTAGAAGATATTTATAATTTTTCAAACAACGAGAAGTATTTATAATTATGATAAACTTTATGAGAGTATATTGTAATTTACCTTTTATTTTAAAGACACAAGCCGACTTACCTTTGTCTTATATAGTCAATCAAAATTACGCAAGTTATTCCTGATCGAGAAAATAATTTTGGTTCTGTGACTATCTAGAACGGTGGCACTTTTGATTTTTTTTTTATTTTGAATTTGGATTGGGAACTATAATAATTATTATTTTTCTTTTTCAAAAGAAAAGAATTAATTATATTTAGACTCCTTTAAAAATATAATATTACACTTTCTTTCAAGAAAAATTTTAAAATTATATTTACACCCTCTCTAAAAAAATTTCATGTATACTTGACCCCTCCACTAGGGTTTAAATGAAGAAAGCATATAACTTTTTCAATTGTCCTCATTTTGTATTTACATGTATATTTTTGTGCTTATAAGAGATAAATGTAATATATATATATATATATATATGTGTGTGTGTGTGTGTGTATGTGTGGAGTGAGGCCAACAAACATCATTATATTTTTTTCCCTCTTACGTGCAAATTTATTACATGGGAATGTTAAATGAATGTAAAATTAAAATTAATTATGTAACTTTTTTTTTGCTAATTCAGTATTTTTCATACAAACCCTAACAAAAAGGAGTTAGGTGTAAACAATGAATTTTTGGAAGATAGTAAGTGTAATTTTTAAAACTTCTTTAAAAAAAATATATTTTGCATTTTCAGAAGAGGTCTAATTAACCCTAAAAAAGAACCATTTCCCAAAGGTCTTGAGGTATCAGCAAGCGAAATTGCTCATCATAAACTCAAAATCTCAAATCAAATGAAAAAATCTCGTGTTTTTCTCTGAAACAAAGAAAGGGGCGTCGATAGTCTGTACTAGCTGGGGAATAAGGCTTCGTCTAGACCTGCATAGTATAGCGCCGTGCATTAAAATTATATGATAGTCGATATTTTGAAATTTGTACAGACCACATGACTCTGTCTAAATTACACATTTTATTCCAATTGAGTAAATATAAGCATTTTTCCCAAATAAAGTACAATTTCTTTAAGTTCTCTAATGATGGGGTAGCAAATTCATCGTAATAAACCTAAAATAAGAAATCAAAAGTAAAATATTTTTCATTTTCCCCACAAAAAAAAAGTATGAGGAATCGTCGATTGTCTGTACCAGCTCGAGAATAGTGCTTCGTGTAGACCTGCATAGGACCATAGGGACAAGCATTCAATTATATGTTAATCCAATATTTGTATAGTCCACGTGACTCTGTCTAACTTACACATATTTTATTATAACAAAGTAAATATAAGTAATTTTTCCCGAATAAAGCGCTATTTCTCTAAGTTCTCGAATGATGGGGGAGCAAAATAGGGCATAATAAACCTAAAGTTAGGAATCAAACATAAACTTTTGTTTGTGCTTTCCTTCAAAACAAGTGGAGGAGTCGTCAATTGTCCGTACCAGCTCAAGAATAGTGCACCACTTAGACTTGCGAAAACCATACATGCATTCAAATTATATGGTTGACCTCTTTTGGAGATCTCTATAGCCATATGACTATCTAAATTACACATACTTTATTCCAACAGAGAAAATATAAGCATTTTGTTTCCAACTAAAGTGTTATTTCTCTAAATTCTTGAATGATGGGGGAGCCAAATTAATCGTAATAAACCTAAAATAAAGAATCAAATGTAAAATTTTTGTTCATATTTTTCTAAAAAATAAGTGGGAGGGGTCGGTGGCTGCCCTTTCCAGCTCTAGAATATATAGTGATCCGTCTAGACCTAGAAAGACTATAGTGGACATGCATTAAAATTATATCGTGGACCATATTTTGATATCTGTATAGACAATATGACTCTGTATAATAATCACACATACTTTATTCCAACAGAATAAATATAAAATTTTTTTTCGAAAGTGTTATTTCTCTAAGTTCTTGAATGATGGGTGAGCAATATTGATTGTAATAAACCTAAAATAAGGAATCTAACATAAAATTATGTTCATGTTTTCCTCCATAACAGCTGGGAAGGGTCATCAATTGCCCGTACGAGCTTAACAATAGTGCTCTGTCTAGACCTGTCTATATAGAGAATAGAGGCATACACTAAAATTATACGGTGGACCATATTTTGAGATCTTTATAGACCATATAACTTTGTTTAAATAGCCAATGTTTTATTAACATAGTAAATAAATCATTGTTTCCAAATAAAGTATTAGCTCTCTAAGTTCGGAGCAAAATTAATTGTAATAAATCTAAAATGAAGAACCGAACGTAAAATTTCGCTCGTATTTTTCTAGGTGGGAGGGGTCGTCGACTGTCTATACCAGACCTGCTACGGCTCTGCTAGACCTATCTAGCTAGCTAGAGTATAGGGACAAGTAATAAAATTATACGGTAGAGCATGTTTTTTAAGAGTGAATTTAAGAAAGAATATTGTACACTAGTTAGGAATAAGTGAGGAATGCAAAAAGAATAACTAAACATTGAACCAACATTGCTACGGAAAGCCAATGCCAAGAGCTATGAGTTTCAATGTGCAATAAATTTTTACTACATCAAGACCAATATGTAGCTAGTTCCAAGTTAGTGTTGCTGTCAACCATGTTTTATAGACAGTACTTAGGATACCCCTATAGAGTTGGTGAAAAGACACTTTTGCCACTGAGTAAGGATGGACATTGGCTCGGACACGGACCTGTCCTGCTTGGGTTGGGCTTTGAAGTCATAACAGGTGTCGGGTCTTGATCTTTTAGACTTGAACGCAATTCTTTTTATATTATTTTATATTTTTTTATATAGTTTGCGTATATTTATACATATATAAAAAAATGTTCGTACATTTTATTTATGTTTACATACAATACATAAAAATTGTCACGAGGGGTATTTATTAGACGACCTTTAATAATTAGTTTTAGATGGTATTTTTAATTTTTAAAATGAGTGGTATTTGTAATTACAGAAACCTCAGGGGAGCTTTTTGTAGTTTACCCTTAAATATAATAAGATTGTGGAGTTTATAAGATGTTAGACATGATAATTTTATAATTCATATGTTTAAAATTGAATAAATTTATTAAAATTCTAAAAAAATAAGTTATGAAATCTTTAATAATTCCTCAAATGATCTTAGGCTGCATTTCGATCATAATTTCAGATACCCAGTAACAAATCCTTTGAACTTAATTATTCAGATAATTCTAAATTTTTAAAAAATTTCAAACACTTCTCTTCTAATTAAACTAAACTATTTTTTGTTAAACACGGATGGGTTTCAAACACTTCTAATATGAAACTGCTTGAAATTATTTCTCGAAACTCTTTCTTCAAATTCAAACACATCAATCCAGATATACCTCTCTCATTATGATTTTGCCAATTTATTTTTGAATCTTCGAGCTCATTTCATATCGAATATTCTACAATATCTTATAATATAAGTTTTAAAATATTTTGTAACATGCATTGAATAGCTAATTAATTAATTAGCTCACTAGAAAACCCTAATTAAACTCTCTTACAACAAACAACTAATTTGAATTCGACGTCAACAAATTCAGTTAATTTTAATCTAAAATTAAAAACTAAAAATGAAAACACAAATTAGTTTCAAACACTTGCAAGAACAATTTGTAAAGGAATAGTACTCCTTTTTCACAGCTTCTTAGAAATGATAGGGAGTCAGTACTCCCCATTGTAAATTTACTCGCTTTCTAATCTTAATAAAGAAGGATCGGAGACTTCGAAAAACTTCCCCACCCCCAGTGATTTAATTAAAAAAAAAAAAACAAACACTTGCAAGAACAATAAAAAACGAACTTCCCTCTTTCTTACAAATTAAAGTAGTTTCTTGATTGACATTCTAGCATATAAGTAACCTTAGATGTTGTACTATGTTTTCATATGGCATGAAATGTCCTATTATTCATGTTTATATAGTACCATCAATTTATATATACCTCAATTAGAAGATCAAAGTTTCATTTTATACAATATAAACTTGTTCCAATTTTACTTTTACATATAGGAATAGCAACGATGTGGATTCCGAATGGGTTTTGTCGGGTCCAAAAGTAGCGCACGGTTCATTTTGCAAGAACGCTCGGAACCTGCTCTGACCTATATATCGACATAGTCGGGCCTGATATCCACCCCATCTATTTTCAAATCTACCCCTGTTCAGACTTGGTAGGTCTAATCCGTCCAAGTAAATTTTCTATTTCGTCAATGGAGTCAGCACGGTTTTTTATTAAAAAATTAAAATTATTACTTTTAACCACCTTATTAGTTATTATTACGTAAAAATATAATTTATTTTATAAATATATGCAGTAAATACAAGTAAAAAATTTAAATAAATTAAACATATTATAAATATTATTGGAGGCAGGTCTTGGACAGAATTCCATAACCAATCCGGACCCGACCTAATTCATAAATGGAAAAAACCCATCCCAACTCAAAACCAGATAATTTCTATATGAAACCGCCCATGGCCTGCAATACTCATCCCCATTTGCCATATAACCTTTTTGACATATTCTTATTTCAAGGGAAGGTTTCTTAATTTTACCTCAAGTGTGAACTTATTGCAGGTGAAAATCAAATGGATAAATTATATAAAATCTCCATGCGATTTTAAAATTTAGCTAGAAAACTCTTTTATGTTAAAAAAATAGGCAAAAAAATCTCTTATGGAATTTAAAATATTGTATACTATTCCATCCCGTTAGATTATTTTAACGACGTTAAATTTTTTGTAGAAATTATCCCTTATACCCTTTTACCTGTGTTAAGTGGCTTGGAACCAGTGGGTCGGCTGTGATGGTTACTCAATAAAAGTTGATTATTTTCTTCTGCAACAAGCATGCATGAAATCAACTCTGAATAGGTTTTGAACCCACGTTCCCTATATTGCTGCTGGAGTACAAGGTTGGATGCATGAAAAGTAGAAAATGTTTTTTCCAATATTTGTTCATCCGTCACATCTTCTCCACATAACCTCAATTTTGATACAATTCGAAATATTTCAGAATTATATTCAGCAATTATTTTGAAATCTTGCAGTCGTAATTGTATCCACTCATATCTTGCACGTGGTAAGATTACAGTCTTTTGATGGTCAAATCGATCTTTTAAACTCTTCCAAAGTTGAAAAGGACTTTTGACTGTTAAATATTGAGACTTCAGGCTCTCATGAAGATGATGACGAAGCAAAATCATTGCTTTAGCACAGTCTTGCTCAGAATCAATAGTATTTTCTTTTATTGTTTCTCCCAATTTGCTACTTGCCAAATGTAGTTCGGCATCAAGAACCCATGATAGGTAGTTTTTTCCAGAAACATCAAGAGCAACGAAATTCAATTTTGTGAGATTGGCCATTAAGCTACAACAAGTTAATATGCACTTTTAGCATAATATTCAACATATACATAAAAGTAAAATAATATGTATTACACATATATAAAGTAAAAATGACATGAAAACATTACTAACATTAAGTTACATATAAGTTACCATGTAATTAGTATGAATTATTTTGGCATGCATACATGAAATTAAATATATTTAAGTTTGGCTTAACTCTTATTACGTTACAAATAACAATTAAATGTTATTCATGCCAAAATTATTTTCTTAACAAATAAATTTTGTTGCACATAAATATATTAGCAAAACATGCAAAATACATATATGGGCATATGAAAGAAAACTATGTGGGCAAAGTTAATAAAATTAACTTCAAGTTAGTCATATAACAATAGCTATACTATGTTATCGAAAAATTATCACAAATCAAATAAATAAACAAAGAAGCATCGGGCTTCTTAATCAAGCTATTATCTCAAAACACTTCAGGTGGTGAGAAAATCAAACATATATTTATCATCGCTTCAGGGATGATATTGCACATAATTGGTACAAAAAATTTCACCTACTACTGAAGATGATTTTAACTCATTACTTACTTCAGGAAGCAATGAAATTTTATAGAACATATCCACTTCAAGGGATAAAATCAAGAATTGTATGCCTGTTTCTGGAGGCAATATCACATCCACTTCAGGAGATAAAATCAAGAATTATATGCCTACTTCTGGAGGCAATATCATCCACTTCAGGGGATGAAATCGAGAATTTATATATATATATGTCTACTTCAGGAGACATTGAAATATATAATATAGTTACTCATATTTTATTATGAATATTCAAGAATAAAAGTAACTATGATATTGTAGAGGTAAACAAACAAAGAATAAAAATTATACTAATAAAATTAACATTTTACCTTGATCGATCGTAACGTAACGTCGTGCTGATAACGTGTTATAAACTTAGAGAAATTCTAAGTTTATTGGTCTATCACTCTTAATAGAATATAAAGAAATAATATATGTATTTCTCCAACAAACTTTCTTATTCACTCCAAAATCACTTTACAAATGAAATACATGGTGGTATTTATAGACCACCAAAATTGTGGTTACAAAGTACATCATAACTATTTTAATTACAAATTATAATGGGGGATACAAAAGGGTGTATAACATAATGGGTATTAAAAATGAAGATGAAGAGGTGTATGCATTCATATATACATATTATATATAATACTTTATTTATTTTTTTCGCAAAACAATTGTTGTAAGGGTAAAATGGACTTTTGAAACTTAAGAATTAAAGGTTTTTGAAGGTTTTCAATATTTTAGGGAGTAATTGATGTTGGATGGATACTTCATGGGTGGTAATTGTATTTAACCCTTATTAAACGATGAAGCAAACTTACCTTTCCATCTAAAATGATAAATTACTTTATTTTAAAAAACACAAAGAATAAATTATTATATTTTAAAAAATACAAAAAAATAAATTACAATACTGGAATCGATCATAGGGAGGCGAACAACAATAGTGGAAGAAGGGAAACCCCCCTCCCCGAGTAAATGTTGAGAGATGCCACCAGCATCCACCAACAACAAATGATGGTCTTGAGCTGATAGATACCCACACTCATACGTGTGCCATGAGATTTGGAAAAATTATACGTAAATTTTCCTATAGTTTGAAAGATCATTTAGTAAATATAGAGTTTGCTTTTGTCTAATAAATAAATTTCTCTATTAGTCACTATTCACAAAATTTGCTAACATTAACAAAAAATTGAAAGAAAATTGATATTTATCCTCGATTGACTTATTGCAGGTCAAAATTTTTTTTTTCGATTAAACTACTCTTATAATGGTGAAAATGTACCTCCTCTCATGCATTACCGCGTGAAGAAGTATGAGGGTAATTTGTTATTTGACCTACAACAAATCAGTATTAAGTCAATCGGAAGTAAATATTTAATTTTTTTGAACTATTTTATTAATATCAGTAAATTAGGTGAATTTTAATTAATGAAGGAAACTTATTTATTAGATGGAAGCAAACCTTAGGGATACTAAATGTAATTTTTTAACTTAGAGAGTTTTTATTTCGTATTTTTTTTTTGTAGTAATTGATTCAGATGAAAATGTATTTGAATTAGTGGATATAATTATACTTTCTTTTTGCTATCACCATCACAAATCAATACATTATGTTATTTTATGTGTTGCTATCCGGTGGAGTTTGAACGTTTTATAAATTTTAAGGCCTCGTTTTCTTAATAAAGCAGTTTTTAAGATAAAAAATTTGATGCACATATAAATTCAGAACAAATAATATCTTGCTCAAAAGTGCACCGATCAGATTGCAAATTGAATTATCATATTGCTCAATGTACTAATAAAAGTACATATTATTATTGTGTAAATTACAGTTACCGTTCCTAAATCTTGGAACAATTAAGAATACTGCTTCGTTGTTTAAAACAAAATACAAGTACCTCTGTCAAATGGAAAATGAATATGTAGCCCTTAAATGGTGAGGTGAATATTACTACTTTGCCCCTGTTGGATCTTTTTTTAAAAAAATAAATTTGAAAAAGTGTCAGAAATTTGAGGGTGGGTAAAATAAATAATCTATTGGGAATGTTAGTTCATAAAAATATTTTAGAGAGGTTCTAAAAAATATATAAAATTATAATTCATAATTTAAAATGGCATTTTGGTTAGCTTACTGCAAAAATTAGATGGTAACCTAATGGAGACTATTGGAATGAGTTGGTTGTTAGACAGATGTTAAAATTTAGGGATATTTATAATTTATCAAACAATTATGAGGTATTTATAATTGTGTCAACTTTAGAAGAGGCGGGGTTGTAATTTACCCTATTATTATTATTATTTCATTAAAGGTAAATTACAACGAACTCTCTTAAAATTTATCAAAATTACAAATACCCCTTTATTGTTTGAAAAACCACAAATGTCTTTATAGAATTAAAAGACGTCTAAGAAATACCCCATTACAATAGGTTATTAGGATAGAATATTTGTTAGGTGACCGTTAATTTTACTAAAGTATTTATAAATATTTTTTGATAAAAATGAATATTTGTAATTTTGATAAATCTTAATAAAATTTATTGTAATTTACCATTTCAGAGATAAAAAATAATCATAATAATTTAAAAAAAAACCATTGTTCACATGAACCAATAGTGGGGGTCTGTAGGCACATCCGACGGACGTCCATCCGCACAAAAAGCCTGAGTCTGAACGACGGCCCCTTTAGCTACTCTGTTATTGAATTCCATCCGTCGATTTCTATCTGGGAAACTGATTATCCAACGCTCCTGTCCATTAATTACAACTACAGTCCTTGTAAAAAGGGCCCCTGCTGCTTTGATTTTGACGATTTTCAACCTGTTTTTTGATTTATTTAATGCAGCCTGTTCAGAAACTCTAATGTGTATATATCTCTTGTGCAATTGAGTTGCATTCTGTATAAATTTTACCTGTGAGAGAGAGAGAGAGAGTGATCTTGCAAAGGAGGATTAATGGATTTTGGTCCTGTAAATTATAAATTAGTGATATTTTTAGGGTTAATATATTTTGTCATTCGACCTATGAATATTTTTATATTTTTATATCTAAATACTTTTTTTGTGTCAATTTTCTCAGTTGTATAAAATTTTGCACTTTGTCGTTTATAACTATTTCTCAACCAGATTTTTTGTTGAAAAAACATTACATGCAGACATCCGATGTTTAAGGGTTACGTGATTTGATATTTTTCACACACGCATGTGATGTTTTTCCAATAAAAAAATGATCATATATGACAAAGTATAAATTCCACAAAGTTGAGATGGTAAGTTGACACAAAAAAAGTTATGATGACAAAGCATGAAAATGGGCATAATTCGAATGACAAAATATAATTTACCCTATTTTTTATTTTGTAACTTACTTTATTTACATATTTAGTTCTTCTTTTTGACTAATTAATATGGTCACGAACATCTCACAATTTGATCTTCTTTTTTGTTTTTTTTTTGGGGGGGGGGGGCAAATTTAGATTTTGTGTTAATTTGGGTGCTAATGACATATAGTTATAGAACAAAAAATGATATATACTCCAGTATGAAAAGCATCAAAATTGTGAACATAAAGCTAAAATTTATAAAAAAAAAAAAAAAATCAAATGTGAGATATTCATGACTAAATGTGTAAATGAAATAAATTACAGAATAAAAAATATAATTACCGACAAAGAGTTATAGGACAAAATATAATTTTCGTTGGATTTAATTTGTAGTGGTTATTAGGATTATTTTAGGGGCTTTGGGGCTAAAATGTGTACATGTTAGTGGTACAACAAAAAAGATGAGACGATTGTTAAGATATTAAATATTAAATAATTTTGGAAAAAGAATTATTTTAGTCCGTTAAATATGTCTAATTTTAATTTTAGTCCGATAATTATGTCTATTTTTGTTTAGATCTAGTAACTTATGAAATTGCTTACTTTTAGTCCTCTGGCAGATTTTCGGACAATTTTACCCCTATAAAACTTTTGAAAGACAGTTTTAGTCCATATGCACTCATAGGGGTAAAATTGTTCGAAAATCTATTAGAGGACTAAAAACAAACAATTTCGTAAGATACTGGATCTAAACAAAAATGGACATAGCTATCGGACTAAAATTAAAATTAAGCATACTTAGCGGACTAAAATAATACTTTTCCCAATAATTTTTTATTACGTAAAATTTAAATTTTTAGATGAGGTGGTTGTTTAATATGGTATTAGAATAAAATCAAACAAGAGGTTTTTGGTTCCAATATCATTGTCGGCCATTTATAAAAGAAAGCTTTCGTATGCAGGGTTCGGACTCATGATTCTTCTTTGTAACAGTTTAAACTTTCAGATGAGGTAGTCATTTTACAGAGGTTAACAATAAAAGAAATTTATAGGTAAGTTACATCAATACCTATTGAAATTAGGTATAATTACACAAGCAAATCCTACATTCTTTAAAATTCTCATGAGGTGTCGATGTAGTTTATTTCAAATGGTGTACTTGTAATTTTTTTGCCCTTGAGAGGGGTACGGTGTAAATTATAATTCCAATCTCAGGGGTGGACTTGTAATTTAGTGAAGAACAAGAGCTATTTGTGTTATTAAACCTAACATCAGGACTTGTTGATTCATTTATTCAAAGATTAAATGACAATTTTAGTGTTATCCCTAATTGTGTGTACTTTTTTTTTTTTTATTGGTCACGATGGCGAAATTTATAGTTTGATTGACAATTGTTTTGTAAAAGTTGTCATTCACAATAACTAGTAGCAATTATTGCATAGAAAAATGGTGGAAATTATTATTTTACTCTAGCTTTTTTTATTTTTTTTTCTAAGAAAAAGGTTTGAGAAAAATGTAAAAAGAATAAGAGGATGTGTAAAGTAAATAATTTATATTGCATATTAATCCATAAAAATATATAAAATTATAATTTATATTAGTCTCATGAGGAATGAATCTATCTCTCTCTTCGTCAATGTCGGCAAGCTCTAGCGCACTTGGTGCTACTTCATCATAAAGGCAGCCCGTCGTAAGAAATCCAGCAATGTCATGTAAATCCTATAATGAAATGGACAACTCTCCCACAGAAGTAAGTCAAGTATTCATAAGGGGGCACCACACTTCACAAAATGCCTTGACAATCTTGGAATTGTAATCATAAGTAAACAACAAAGCATAAACAACATAGTATACTTTGGTGAAGCGTAATTTATCTCCGCACTGACTAAGTACATCTTCAGTCCACTCCCAATATCCTTTGATGTAGTGGGATTATCCGGTAAATCGAAGATCGCCATCCCACTTCAAAGATGGAACGACTCAAAGTTTGTAAAAGGACAAGGTCATTTAATTGTTGATGATGGGGAAGCTCATCATGGGTAGCTCGTAAAGTCCACGCCTTAATATTCTTGCTGAATGAAACTTCTCGAGATCATTTGTCTAAGTAAGAAGAATTCGTTGATCTCGACCATGGGTTCACATTTCTACCACCAACGAGGGGTGTGTAAACCACCAACATTGTGCCTTTCTCCATGGGTTGGGCTTGTAATTTTCAGCCCAAGTTGTTCTCTTAACCCAACATATATATACATGTATGAAGAGCGATGGGCCTCCCCTAACGGCTTATTCGGAGGGAAAACCCAATTCACATTGCTGTCCAAATCCTCAAATCGATGAGACATTAAATAAAATGATAAACCCGATTCAAATTTGATTTATATTTTCGTAAAATTACATTTTTAAGTATATATTTGTGAACGAGTCTTGAGAGAACATTTGTAGGCAAATTAATTTTATGCCCAATTAAATAATGACAAGTAAAAAATAATATATTAATTATTGATTATAATAATTTTTATTCATATTTTGAAATTTATTAAATTAATTCTAAATGTGAATAGTCAATCTAATTGATAATTTAATATATATTTTGTCATCAAATTAATGCCAACAAGTGCCAAATGAAGTGTTCCAACCAATCAAATTATGCTTAGCAGTCAAAGATTGAAGCCATTCAGACCACGTCAAGTGGAGCAACTTCATGTACGCTCTAATCAAGTCAAGACAAATATTTATGATATTTATCTCTTTAAAAAGTACGAATATTGAAGAGATGTTAAATTGACCAATCATATCATTTCAAATATTTGATGTATTTATCTCTTAAAATTAAATTATAAAGAATAATACAAAAGGTATTCAGGTACATCACAACTCTACTTTTTTTACACATATATAAAAGGGTCCTTGAAATTCATTCAAAGCACACACAAAGATACAGAACAAAAAGCAAAGCAAGGGAAGAAGTCAAATAATTCTCTCTGGATAGATCTTTAGGTTCAAGAATATTCAAAGGCGTTCAAGGCGGAGATCTACTCTTTCGTCGAAGGTGCGCCACAAATTATAGGGATTAATTCAGGATTACAGGCGTTAATCCCTTGAATTAACGTTCTAAATATTCAAATATATTCTCAAAAAGATTCAAGTGGCAAATCCACTTTCAAATCATCAAATATCAAGGCAAGACTATAGTGTTTTAATTCGGAATTACAGGCATGAGCCCTCGAATTAACGAAATTCAAGAATTTGTCAAGTTTTACAAATACCTGCTTTTAAAGAAAAGAATCAACAGATAAAATAGAGACTATAGTCACTGTGATATTTTAATCTAAATATTTAAAAAAAGATTCAAGAAATAATAATAAAAAAAAAAATCGTACAAAGTAGTGATGCATCAAATAAATTAGGGGCAATTACACTACCCTCTCTTGAAATTTGATGTAATTACACGTAAATCCCCTATAGTTTGAAAAATTACATCTAGCGCCCTTGAGGTTTGTTTCCACCTAACAAATGAGTCCATCCGTTAGTCAAAATTTACCAAATTTACTGATATTAATAAAAAACATAAAAAACTGAATAAAAATTGATGTTTATCTTTGATTGACATATTACTAAGTTATTACAGGTTAAATAATTTTTTTTCAATTAAACTACCCTTATAACGATGAAGATATACCTCCTCCTATGCATTAATGAGCAAAAACGTATGAGGGTAATTTAGTCAAAAAATTATTTATTTGACTTGTAATAAATCAGTAATAATTAATTGGAGGTAAATATTGATTTTTTTTTTAATTTTTTTGTTAATTTCAGCAAAATCGATAAATTATTTTGGCTAACATATGGACTTATTTATTATACGGAAGTAAACCTAAAAAATATTAAATGTAATTTCACAAACCACAAAAAATATATGTATAATTACACAAACCTCAAGAGACAGTAGTGTAATTATCCCAATAAATTAAACACTAGCGCCTCTTGTCAACCAAATGTCATGAGTGGGACTCTTCTGAGAGCAATTAGGGAGTTTGGTGGACTCACACATTGAAATATGTATAGTGGTACAAAGCATGACATTGCTAGGTTAAGATAAGGTGGACTTAGATAGTATCCTTATTTTTATATATCCAAAATTAAATAGTACCATTTAATAATACTAGAAAAACAATGACTATTGATTATAATTTTTAATAACTACAAACTAAAAAGCGTGATAAATAATTTTTATTGACCAAATTTAAATAATATCAAAGCAAAAACATAAATTTTCTACCAAGAAAACGTTTTTTTCCATGGCTAAGATGTTTTGGCCACCCTATCAGATATCACGGTTAACAACCGTTGCATCATCGTGGTCAATGATTATTTATCGCTATTATTTTTTTTAATTATGATAATTAACCATAATTAAATTAACGTTGCATTTTTTTGTAGTGTAAGAGACAAAATTAAAAGTTCTTTAGTTTTTTTCTACTCACTTCAGTATTTTTTGTAAAACTCTAACGACATGGTGCAATTATGAGGGTGTTAATGCTCAAAACAACCAATTTTCAATTTATTGCTAAAAATAAATTAATAATAGTATTTTTGTTTCACAATTTTTGTTCTTAAATTATTTAAATTAAGTTGATTTAAGACAAAACCAGTAAGCAACTCTATACCAAATTTTATAATTTATTGGTAAAATTGTAAATAATATTCCATTTCTCTAAACCATCCAACTTTTAGTACTGTCGAACTTACAATTTTCTCTACAACTTATTCCCAACACAAAAGTAAAAGTTATTGCTAACATTCCTTACATATAAACAATACATTTTGTTTAGTACATCGAAGCCTGGGAACTCCAAAGGTGCACCCTTTGGATTGGTTTAATTTCGATATTATGCGTTTTTATTTTCACCGCTTCTGCTAGCGCCTTCCCGGACCGTACCATGCGATCTTCACTATTCTCATTGCAAAAGTCGTGGCTAAATTGCAATGGAACATGTAAGTGGTAAAATGGTATGTTGTAGGTTGTTGCAAAATTCGTATCAAAAGAATTTACGATGTTGCAACGACTTGCTTCTGTTGCAATAGTTGTTGCACATTGTTTGCAACGGATATAATATAAAAATCCACTGTAACCTTGTATGATAGGAATCCGTTGCAAGTTTGCAACAGCGAATGGTTGTGCCAATATTTTGCCACAAATTTTACAATGACTTATGACAACTATGGGGCATCCTAAAGTCGACCAATTTTTACAATGGAACATTACAGTGGGTAATCCGTTGCAAAAGTTTATCATTTGTTTGCAATGAAGTTTGTCATAAAAATTCAAAAAAAGTTGAAAATCCGTAGCAAAGTCATGGCTAAAGTCATTGCAAATTTGCAATGAAAGTATCCGTTGCAAAAATTCCGTTGCTATAAGTCTATTTTTTGTAATGTATGTATTTTGTTTATATTTTTACTCAATTAATTGCTCTGGAATATAAGAGAAAGAGAGTATGTATTTTGTATATAAGGTTAATTTTTAACTCACCGTCTAAAAACTATATAATTATTTTCATTTGAGGGGGTATTTATAATATTTCAAACAACGAGAGGGTATTCGTAATTATGTCAAATTACAGGAAAAATAACTATAATTTACCCTAATATATATATATATATATATATTTATATATTTATATTTTGAAAAGTATCCTAAAATATATCAACACCATATATTGATGGGATTTGAATCCTTCGTCAACTAAATTAGATCTCGTTAGTGTAAGTGTGATACACTTGTTATATGATTGATCACTTTTTTTGAATTGGGCACCAATTATTTCAGCAAATACATTGCAATTGCCATATAATTAGTTCAGATCCAACCAAATCCGATTTGAACAAGAATTTTTTGAAAGAAATTGAGAAAAATAAATTGGTTTCCATGATTCAAATTTAACCAATAAAAATTGAATTGGTTGGAATAGGGGTGTAAATGAATTGAGCTCGAGCTTGATTTTTTTTTTTTTTTTTTGGGCTCGATCTCAGCTAGCTCACCAAATTTTTCCATAAATTTATTATTATTATTATGATCATCATCATCATCATCATCATCATCATCATTTTAGATTAATTCATGGGATCACCAAATTTTGACATAAATTTACAAGTAATAAAAAATATATTGCATATTACGTATCTTGATATAAATATAAAACTCACAAATAGATATAAAAAAATTATAAGTCAATTTAAAAAAACATAAGAGATTACAAATAATATTAAAATACAACACAAAATTTATGTGTCATATTAAATAATCATTTTAAAAAATTATTAAAACTAGCTAAATTATTGGTTAAGCTTGTTGATCTCATTACACATATATATAATCAAATAATTAAAATTATTAAACCACCACCACCACCACCATCATCATCATCATTTATTATTATTATGATGATGATGATCTTTAGATTAATTCATCACTAAATTTTGAAATAAATTTATTAGTAATAAAATAGATTGCATAATGCACACTATGTATCTTGATATAAATATAAAACTCACAAATAAATATAAAAAATCATAAGTTAGTTGTTAGGACATGTTAATTTAAAATAGTATAATTGATTAGAAATAGATATTAAAATATAACACGAAATTTATATGTAACATATTAAATAATTATTTTAAGTAAAATATTATAATATACTAAATTATTGATTAAGCTTGTATTTGTATAAAGATTAAATGTATAAATAAAAGTACCATAGTTTATTATTATCTAAAATAAAATGTATAATATTGATTAATAATAATAATATATGGTCAATTTTGAGTATAAAATTGATAAAGTATTGAAAAAGAATTAAACACGTAAAAAACTTTAAAAAAATAGAAAAAACTCGCTAATCGAATGGACAGAAGGCATTGAGCTTGAGTTCAATTCATGCTCAAAATCAAGCCGGATGGCGAAGCTCGCGAGCCAGCTCGATTCGTCTACCACCCCTAAGTGGAAGTGGTTCAACGTGTAGAGTGCGTCGGACCGCCCAAGACTGCCACGGACCACTCGAAAAAGCACGGTCCAAGACCGGCCCACTATTGTTCATGACTGGGCGGCCCTAAGCCTGTAAGTGGGCCCTGTTGACTCAACCCATTGACCGGCCCAATTAAGTCCGGACCAAGCCCAGACCGAACTTGCATTAGGCTCGAATGTTCTTGTTTATTTTTATTTTATGATATCGAGGTTTTCTTATAAATAATTACTTAAATTTATAATTATCTTTTGAAAAATATATATGTATAATAAATAATAGTTAAGAATATATAATGAATTTTTTTTTAAAAAAAAAAAAGCCAACAGAGCCCAACCAGGCTCGATCGAAGACCAAGTGGTCCTGGGCCACTGAGCTGGACTGGTCCCTAGTATTGATTACCGATCAGATCCCAAGAGAAACTAGATTAAATTAACTTAATTTTTTATTAATTCAATTCAATCCAATTTTAAGGATTACTCAAACCCAATCCATTGTACATCTTGTAAAGTGGTGATAGATTGTCTCTTTTGTCTTGAGCTCCTAAATGGGTGGATATGAAAAGCAAATATATATTCTTCAATGGATTCCATATATCATCACACTGTTCTCCTTACATATTGTTTATGTCGCTCATCAATTTGCAATGGGTGGAGCTTCATCTTTTTTCCCTTTTTTTGACTCCCATGCATTGAATTTGTTTTCCAGTTCTTCTAAAAAAAAAATTAGGGGTGTAAACGAATTGAGTCTCAAAGAATAAAATATTTCTGAATAAAGCGAGTTTGACTTTTCTTTTTAATAATTCGATTAGAATCATATAATGATCTCTGTCACCAATAATTATAATATTGATATATTGATCATCAATATCAAATATTTATATATAATTAACTAATGCTATTAAAGTCTTCGGAGATGGGGATAGAAAAGGGGGATAAACCAATGGTTCGAGCACAAAATTTCCCTACGAAAGACGTCAAATTTTGGGTGTGTATGAGTGTTGAGTGCATGAGTGTAATAAAACAAAAAACTACTACTATTAAAGCAGAATAATAACCACTACAAGAAAATGACTAATAGTTATCGAAAAAATTGATAAAATTCGCGTCGAGTTAAGTAGCAAGTAAAATTTTCGTTGATAATCTACATTATTTAATATATATTTTAAATGATTCGTTGCTAATTAAGCTATTTTAGCAACAAAAAAATAATAGCCACGAGAATTTTACTTGTTAATTAGTTTGACGTTAATTTTTTTGTATTGCTATTGAATCATT
The DNA here is from genome assembly GCF_000512975.1 of Sesamum indicum. NCBI lineage: Eukaryota > Viridiplantae > Streptophyta > Magnoliopsida > Lamiales > Pedaliaceae > Sesamum > Sesamum indicum. The sequence goes on from NC_026155.1 coordinate 1,635,098, forward strand.
TAATTTTTTTTTCGTAAACCCATACATTGGTGGGATTCAAACTCATAATCTTATAGTCATGGGGTTCAACATCGCCAATTCACTACAAGAGAGCAGGCTATCAGAGACGGAAATCAAAGACGGAAATATATCCGTCAAAAAATTTAACCTTTCAAAGACGGATTTAACGACGGAAAACGTTTCCGTCTTAAAATTATAAAATAAATCTTTATATTGACTGAATTTTTTACGAATAGAAATTTTTGGGAAAAAATAAAAAAAATAAAAAGTATTCCGTCTTTGACTTAATATTAAGCTAGGCCTTACTGGCATGTTTGATCAGACTTTAATATTATGGTATGATTCGAACTCATAATCATAATTACGGGTCTCAACTTCACCAACTCAGCTAGATTTCATTGACATGTTTTATCAGACTATGACATTGTGTTTGAATTGATGAAATTAAAGTCAGAATTTTAAATCTCTAATATTAACTCTTTTGGACTTGTCCTCATAATTTCAAACCATTTTATGAAAGTTTTTAAATGGAATATTAACAGATTCTGAATTATTTTATTATGAATTTGACATCCTTAGAGCCAAATCTGCTTATCCAAATACGACAAGAAAATAAATCAAATAAGAGTGGAGCTCGAGTAGGTTAATATGTACCTACTTTGTATTTTAAAATTGATAGAGAAAATATGAATTTGTAGTTATCGGACAAGTTTCAGATAAAATTTGAGGGTTAATTATACGGTGAATAGCAATTTATCTTCCTGTGATATTGAAAATAAGCACATTACCCCCCTATGAAAAAAATATAATAATTTACTCCCCTGTACTTTCTAAAAAGAAGCAATTTATCTCTGTGTAAGGAGGTAAATTGCTTCATTTTAAAAAGTATAGTAAACTGTTGTATTTTAAAAAATATAGAGAGGTAGATCATTATCTATTTTTTCATAAGTGGGTAATTTACTCATTTGCAATATAACGATGGGGTTGCTTTGCATTTTTTCCATTAATTATATTTAGACCCAACGTAAAAATGTTAAATTACACTCTCTATCAAAGAAGTTTTTAAATTACGTCTATACCCTCTCCAAAAATTCTCAGTTCACACCTGATTTCTTTCATTAGGGTTTAAACATAAAATGCTGACCTAAATAAACAAAAATTATATAAATTTTTAATTTTGCCCCTCATTTAATATTCCTATGTATATTTTTTACTTATAAAGAGATAAATATGATATATATATAGAGTGAGATTAACATCATTATATTTTTTTCTTCATAATTTCAGAATTGTTACATAAAAATGTTAAATGGAGAGTAAAAATAAAAATTTATACGATCTTTTTTGCTAACGTCGGCATTTTTCGATCAAATCTTAACAAAACGAGGTTAGATGTAAACAGTAAATTTCTTAAAAGATATAAATATAATTTTAAAATTTGTTTGGTAAAGTATAATTTCGAATATATATACAGTCCATTAACCATTAAGAATATATTTACAAATACATATACAAATAGTAGTTCAACTTGAACTCATAACTATATGAATAATTTTGAAAATAGCATAGAAAAGTACAAAAAGATTAACTCAAAAATAAAATCAACAATTTTGTAAAGTTAAAACACAGTGCATATACATATATATTAAAAATAACCATATTATAATTTCGGGATAATTACACCCCTGAAATTTTGGTGTAATTACATGTAAATCTTTCGTGATTTAAAAAATTACATTTAGTACCCATGAGATTTTGCTTCTATCTAACAAATAGGTCCTTCCGCTAATCAACATTCACTAAATTTGTTGATATTGATGGAAAAATTGAAGGAAAATCGATATTTAGTTTACTCTCGATTGACTTATTACTAACTTATTATAGGTCAAACAAATATTTTATAGATAAACTACCTTTATAACGCTGAAGATATACTTCATCACATACATTAATTCCGTGAAGATGTATAACGATAATTTCATCATAAAAAGATTTATTTAAATTGTAATAAATTAATAATAAGTCAATTGGAGGCAAAACATAGATTTTTATCGGATTTTTTTTGTTAATACCAACAAATTCGATAAATTTTGACTAACAAATAAACTTATTTATTAGATGAAAGTAAATCTCAAAAAATACTAAATATAAATTTTCAAATCATAAAAAATTTACCCATAATTACATCAAATTTCATAAGGTGTAAATCTTCCTATAATTTTTGATTAAATAGTTTTCCATTTGGAATTTGCTTAAAATGGTTGAAGGTTTGACAAATCAAATGGTGCTTCTTATGGGAAAAAAGAAAAATTTGGAGCATCATATGATTGATTGATAATGCAATGGGAATTTTGGATAAAGCATCCAATTGTAGGACAAAACGTGTCCATAAATGTCTTTAGACTAATCATAATGTCAGCTCAAAATGGGTTTTTGACGAGTCCTATAGAAAAGTACTCTCAGTTTGTGGGTCACTTATTACACCTTCCCATCTTCTCTTGTCCAAAAACTTGCTCAACTTTCTGTCATTCAATTACTGCTAAAGCTTGCTGGGGGGAAAAATTAAACACTTGAAATTTATGATAATAAGGTCAATAAACACAAAAAATGTAATTTAATCCTATAATTTAACAGGTGGTATTTGAAAGGGGAAAGAGAAGTGGATCGGATCAGGAACGCACAAGCAGAAGGGTTAATTAAAACTTCATAAATAAAAAATGAATATAATTAGACCATGATTCCGAGGGGTGTACCTTTGGAATTCACGAGTGTTTGATGTAGTTAATGAAATAAGCAATAAAAAACTAAATTGGGGCTTATGGTGACTTACTTCGAACCTCCTTTTATTGATTCGTTCACGCGAGATTCTAATGTAAAAGTCCTATAAAGACATGTCCAAATCACACTGGAGTTTAGGGATCCTTAATTCTCTTTGCTAGAAGAGAATAAAGGAGAAAAAATACACCAAGTGTGTAGAAAGAGGGGACAGCCGAATTGGGTTTTCCAGGGTAGGAAATAAGTTTTTGTGTTGTGTTATCATTAGTTATTCCAAATAACTAATATATATGTACCTTGTACGGATGTACTAGAATGTGTCTAGGTTCATTCCATAATCCATAAGGCAATATATTATTAATTCTAAATAAAGAATGACCAACATAGCACTTTCCAAAAGTGAGAATTTCTAGTCAATCATTTCCTTTTCTAGAATTATCTAATGTGTTTAATTAGGGGGTGCTTGGCCGATTTTATAAAATAAAGTACAAGGCCCATTTAATTTTAATTAAATCGAGTTTAATTAAAATTCACATAATTAAGCCCATCATATATTTAATCCATTTAAATACATGAGCCCAATAAGTTTTTTTAATTAATAAGTCCAACTTATTAAATAATAAGGGCAAGTCCAATATAAATTAATCCTATTAATTTATCCTTGGGCTCTTCCATCAAATGAATCTCTCTCTCATTTGTAAGTAATCTAATTACTTAAATTAATTCCCAATTAATTTCAACTAGACCTAGGTTAGTATCAAACATAATTATTAATTAAATTAATTAATAATTCTCGATCAACCCTTCATTAAGAAAGCCCGTCACCATGGGTGGCCGTCTATCAACGATCCATGGTACTAGAGACTAGGCGAATATCCAAGTGAACTTTTAGGCTCTCGAGTCCATATGGGTACGGTCCTTCTATCTACCGTCTCCTGGCCTTAGTCTAAGGCATGAAATCGGATGTTGGTACATGAGATTGCGTTTCGCCAAATTGTTCGACATAGGAACCTCATTTTGTATTCGACCAATGACTGTGACCACAGGATCAAAGAGCGTAAATGCATCTCCAAATGCATAGGAGACACCTTTGCACGTATTGACAGGGGACGGATCATCCTCTTGAAACTCACCGTCTTTGCTACATGCTTTGACTGCACTAGATAAGGCTTATGATGATCATGTTTGAGATACGATCACCTCCCACACAAATCCAAGATACGGTCATCATACCCACGTGATTGCTGTGATTCCTCAAGCCTGAGGACTACTCCCGTACTACCGGAGCCGAGGATTTGAGTCATACCAACCAAGCCTCAAGACTTCCACATGACGATCCCCGCGAGTCAGTTTAGTCGATTAGACACCTAGCCAATTGACCCACTAAGACCGCATAGGCATCCAACGTCTGTCGTTGATGAAACACGACACTTATCAAATGAATGCGACTCTTAGTGCAAGTCTCCACAGGACACTCGATGTCCATTTTCGAGGTCCTCAACTTGGAACATTTCAGACCCAACCCTTGGCAGTTGATTCATGACCGCCATTCAATGCACAGTCCAATTGTTGCACGATTGTCAAAGTAATCTGTGAGCTTTGTTGTGATGTTTAAATAAATGCAAACATATATAATGAGCACAATAAAAGAAATGTCAATAGTGAATACTCATTTTATTCACTAAATAATATTACATGGAATTGAGTTACTGTTAGAATGGGTTACAAGTATGCCAATCTAATTGGCTTTCAGGTCACCTATTCTAATAATTTCCCACTTGATCTAAAGTCAATCACCTATCAAACTCAAACCCGTCTTATCCAGATGCTGAGTATGGGTAATTTACGATATCGGTTTGGTAAGTGGATCCGTGTGTTTTCTGTTGAGCTGACTCAGTCCATCTTAACGTCGCCTATGCTCACCATCTCTCTAAGCAGATGGTAGCGTCTAAGAATGTGTTTAGAACGGTGATGAGATTTCAGTTCCTTTACTTAGGCTATTGCTTTGTTGTTATCGCAGAAAATAACTACGAGCTCAGCAATGCTAGGTACCACATCCAACTCTTGGATGTAGTTTTTCATCCAAACTGCTTCCTTATGCTTTTGAAGTTGCTATATATTCAGCTTCCGTGGTGGAATCTGCTGTGGTATCTTGTTTGGAACTTTTTTAAGCAACCACACCACCATTTAGCTTGAATACAAAACCTAATTGAGACTTGGCATTATCATCGTCCAACTGAAGCTAGCGTTGCTATAGCCTTTCAGTATCAATTCTCGACCACCGTAAATCAAGAACATATCTTTAGTCCTCTTCAAGTACTTAAGTATGGTCTTAACTGCGCTCCAGTGCGCCTCCCTAGCACATGCCTGATATCTGCTTGTCACGCTCAAAGAGTACGTGACATCGGGCCTGGTGCACTGGACAATATACTGAATGCTTCCTACTACTGAAGCATAGGTGATGTCCAACATCCTTTTAAGCTCCTCATTAGTCTTGGAAAACTGTTTCTTGGACATCTTAATTCCATGCCTCATTAGAAGGAATCCTTGTTTTGAGTTCTCTATCTTGAATCTTTTCAAGAATTTCTCAATATACGAGGATTGGGTCAATCCTAACATCCTTCTAAATTTATCCCTATAGATCTTGATGCCAAGGATGTAAGAGGCCTCACCCATATCCTTTATGGAGAATTGTGTGGACAACCATCTTTAATGTTTCCTAACAACTTGACATCATGCCCAATGAGTAAGATTCGTCTATATAAAGCACAAGGTATGCAACCATGCTCCCACTGATCTTCTTGTATACACAAGGATAGAATTCATTTTTGATTAAATTATAACCCCATATAACTTCATCAAAACACGTGTTTCAGCTTCAGGAAGCTTGTTTGAGGCTACAGATTGACCTTTGGAGACGAAAGACCTTCTCTTCTCCAATGGAAGTGAAACCCTCCGGCAGATCCATGTAGATCTCTTCCTTAACGAAACCGTTGAGAAAAGTCATTTCACGTCCATCAGCCATATCTCATAATCATATCATGCTGCTATGGCAAGCAAAATCTGCATGGACTTGGCCATGGCTACAGGGTAATAGGTTTCCTCAAAATCAACCCCGAGTCGTTGAGTGTATCATTTTACCACGAGCTTAGCCTTGAAGGCTCTGATCTCCCCGTCAGCTCCAAGCTTACGTGTGTAGACCCATTTGGATCCAACAAGTTTAACACCTTTAGATGGGTCTACGGGGTCCAAAACTTGATTTGAACCTATGGAGTCCATTTTAGATCTCATGGCCTCAAGCTACTGATCCGAATCTATGTCTTACATCGCTTCTCTGTATATCTTTGGATCTTTTTCCAATTGACTAGTTAGTCCCAAGAATCTATGCCTATCAGGCTGTCGAGATTTCCCGATCGACCTACAGAGGACTAGAACACTATAAGTGGAAACTATAGGTTCAAATGTTGTTCCTTCATTCTGGTGAGTTGTCTCACTTGTTTCCTCAAGTAGCACTTCATCACGTCGGCTATCCACAGGAAAATCCTTTTTCAAGAACACTGTATTTCTTGAGATAAAACCTTTTGCTTAGACGGATCATAGAAGTAGCATCTTGCAATTTCTTTCGAATATCCGACAAATCTGCATAGACTAGACCTTGAATCTAGTTTGTCTCCCACTAGCCTCTAACGTATGCGGGACTACCCAACACTCTCAAGTACTTGTAAGAAGTAGGTTTGGTATGCCATATCTCATATGGCGTCTGGGACACTGTCTTAGATGGCACCATGTAAAGCAGTTTGGTCGCCGTCTCAATAGCGTGACCCTAGAAGGAGGGGTTCTATAAAACTCATAATGGATCGGACCATATCCAACAAAGTTCGATTCCTCCTTTCAGCCACGCCATTACGTTGTGGCATTCCAGGGGGGGACCCCATTGAGAGAGAATTCCATTCTTTTCAGAGTAATCAATGAATTAATCACTCAAATACTCTCCGCGTAGGTCTGACCGAAGGGTTTTAACTTTACAACCAGTTTGATTCTCGACTTCAAGTTTGTACTCCATGAACCCTCCAAAGGCCTCACACTTGCACCTCATTAGGTAAACATAACCATACCATGAGTGATCGTCGGTGAAGGTTACGAAGTACGAGTACCCTCTTCTAGCCAGAGTATTTAATGGTCCACAGACGTCCGTATGGATCAAATCCAAAAGACCGCTAGCAAGCGCACTTTGTCCAACCAAAGGCTTCTTGGTCATTTTCCCTTTCAGATAGGATTCGCAAGTTGGTAGGTCATCCAAATCGTCCACCTCTAGACTTTTTGAACCTACCAACTTTCTCATGCTATCTTTTGAGATATGGCCTAGCCTTGTTTGCTACAACTGTGCGTTCTCATGCTTATCTAATTTTCGTTTGTGTTGGATAGTCATAATCCAGTTAGACTGTTGGAGATATAAAGACCATTAACTAATGTACCAAGCATATGCGAGTTATTATTAATCATCAAATAAAAACTATTTTTATTAATCGCAAATTTATAACCATCATTATCTAAAACATGAACTAAAATAATATTCTTGATCACGTTCAGTACATAATAATAGTCTTTTAACTCTATTCAAATATGATCACTAATAACTAAGTTGAGAGATCCTACGGCTTCCGGAATGACGGCCTTCCCATTTTCTAGCCTTAGAATCATCTTGTCCTCACTTAGTCTTCTGCTTCTTTCCAGCACCTGCAAGTTATTGCAGATGTGAGCTCCACAACAGTATCCAATACCCAAGAAGTAGAATTAGTTATCATATTCACTTCAATCACAAACATACCTGGATTTGGGAGGAGTTGTGGGCACTCTCTCTCCCAATGCCCCTTTTCTTTGCAATGCATGTAGACATCATTTGCCTTCGACAGCTAAGAACCACCAACCTTCCCTTTTCCTTTGCCCATTCCCACAGGAGCAATAGGGGCGCTTGGAGCGCTAGCAGTGGCTGCAACAGCTTTTTCCTTGCCATTCTTTCTCTTCCAGCGTCTGGCTCTCTTGTCTTTCGCTTTGGTCATTGCCTCGTATTGGACCAACATATTAATTAACTCATTAATAGACTTTTCAAATCCGATCATGTTGTAGTTAATAATAAACGGATCGTAGATTGAAGGATCACATCAATGTAAATGTCATTGTCAAGTCCACTAGGGATAGCATCTTAACCCCGTGATTTTGTACAGATGATCCTTTGACCATCTTGATCCCGAAGAATGCTTTTGTGATGGCATATCTAATATACCTATCAGGAACCACATAAACTTCCTTCATGTAGAGCATTATTGAGGGAACATCATCCAGTCTATCATATTGCTTTTGGATGTCATTGGACATCAAAGCCAATATGATACTGCGGACCTTGTGGTTATCCTCACGCCACTTATCGAATGTGACATGCTCTCCGAACGAGGAGCCTCCCGACAAGGCAGTCGGAAGCGGCTTGTTCAAGACATAGTCTTGGTTCTCGAAATCTAGGACAATCCTCAGATTTCCTAGCTAGTCGTTATAGTTCGTGCCATTGAATTTGTTAGTCTCCATAAACATGGTTAAAAGGTTCTTAGATAATTTCTAAAAAATTGAACAGAAATCAACGAATGATTGTAATATTATAAACAAGCTTAAAGACTTGGTCTTTAGTCTTTAACTCTCCCACTATTTATACAAAAGTCCATCACTCTCAAGTGGGGTTTTGAAAAATAACATCTCCTAGTGGGCTTCGAATCGACAAGCGAATTTGCCATGCCCCGCTTTTACGATTCACATGGCAATAGCCTCATGGGAGGTATCCAATACCATTCTCATTCCATGAGATTGTCAAGATTTTTTACCTCACCTCTTCACATGACTACGAGGACTTCAAGCGAATCATTTGACTCGGTGTTAGGCCCGATCCATCAACCAAATCACATTTCATTCATCGCCCCCCACGACTTGTGAGACAGAAAAACGGTGAACATGTTCCTTTGTTCACAACAATGGTGCAACTTTCCTCTATTCCAAATGTGCCACGACTCATGAGACCATATTTGGGTATCGGTAGCTTCCTCACCACATCGCTGTGGATAGAAGGCTTGAACGGATCAAAACCATTTCGATTTAAGTCCATTATGGGCCTAATATTTAACTTGGTCCAACCAAGTGAGAGTTAATATTGAGTTTTAGATCGAGACCTCATCACACAATAGCATTGCATACATAAATATCAAATATTTAAAGCATTAAGTAAACGCATCACATGCAATGTAACCTAGTATACCCCTATTAGAGTATCACGAGCCCAACCTCTGTGACTCACTAAGCCTGTAGTGAGTCTAAAGACTGTTTAAGGTGGCCCTATGCTATTATAATAGTGATTTACCCATCAAAATATAGATGGGCCTTGAAACTCCTTCCTCTTTCGTGGGCCTTCATCTCCATGAGCTTGCTTTTACATAGAAATTGTAAAACCTCAGTGAAAAACGCATGCTACTCTCATTATAATTGAAATAAGAAATCCCGATTAGAAGTCGGGGTAGTACATAATGGGGAAGAGAGCAAGCCTTATTGTTCCAAGGCACGAAATGAGAGAGAAGATAAAAACTAAACCACAAGGATACATGGGCCCACCCAACAAAATTAAAGACGTACATGCGGTCTAGGGCTCCGTGATCATCCATCCACATTCAACTAGCACATAATATCAACAACCCACTGAGCCTGTAGTGAGTCTAAGGACTGTCTAAGGTGATCCTATGCTATTACCATAGTGATTTACTCATCAATATATAAATGGACCTTGAAACTCCTTCCTCTTTCGCGGGCCTTCATCGTTATGAGCTTGCTTTACATAGAAATTGTAGAACCTCAATGAAAAACTTATGCTACTCTCATTATAATTGAAATAAGAAACTCGGATCAGAAGTTGGGGGGAGTACATAGTAGGGAAGAGAGCAAACCTTATTGTTCCAAGACAGAAAACGAGAGAGAGGAGAAAAAATAAACCACAAGGGCGCACGGGCTGATCCAACAAAATTAAAGACATACATGCGTCTAGGGCTCCGTGATCATCCATCCACATTCAACTAGTACATAATATCAATTAATCATGGTATATAAGAAAATTAATATCCCAAGAAATGACAATGTGATATCCAATATCACAACATACAATTATATGCAGAAAACAACAAGCTTAAAAATTATAATTTAAAAGGATGACAAAGTTCCATGCATCTAATGCAAAAAAAATGAACTAAATTAATTAAAGCAATTTAATTCTAGAAAAAAAATTCAATTTTATCCAAAATTAATATCTTTAAAAAAATATGCAGAAATTAGAAAATCTAATTTTCCGGAAGAAACAATGAAAAAATGGCCCAGCCATTGGCTGTTAGTCACAGCAGCAGCCTAGCGGTCGCACGCCAGCACGCAGTGCGGGCGTGCACGTTTGCGCAGCGTGCGCGCATGCCCGTCCGCGGTATCTACTGCCTGCGCGATGCCACGTGCATGCACTGCCTTCTAGCGCATGCTGTATGGTCGCTGACCAGGTTGCACTCAAGCTCTTGCCCCGCGCATTGACAATACACTACTACAGTATCAATTTTGTTTATTATTTCTACACAATAAATAGAAAGTAGAAAACAAGTATTTCACCAGAAAGTTCAGTTTTCTTAAAATACTTAAATCATCCCAAAATTACAAAAATTAAACAAGTTAATTTTCTCATATAGTTATCCAAGAATAAGCAAAATAAACAACGTGCTTCAATAGCAATAAAACTCAAGTTATCATGCTTCATAAAACCAACGTGCTTCAATAGCAATAAAACTCAAGTTATCATGCTTATTCACATAAAACCATAGCCCACATAAAATCGGGCTCTGATACCACTTGAAAGGGAGCAGAGGTGGATTGGTCAGGGAATGCGCAAACGGAAGCGGTAATTAAAAGTTCACAAAAATAAAATAAATATAATTAGACCATGATTCCAAAAGTTGTACTCTTGAAGTTCTCGGACGTTCGATATAATTAATAAAATAAGCAATAAAAAACTAAATCGGGTTTTATGGTGAAATTAAAATCGAGGAGTAGCAAGAAACGTAAATCAAGGATTACTGTTTTGTTTGATTTATTCCGAACCTTCTTTCGTTGATTCGTTCACACGAGACTCCGACGTAGAAATCCTCTAAAGAAACGTCCACACCCCACCGGACTATAGCGATCCTTAATTCTCTTTGCTAGAAGAGAATAAAGGAGAAAACACACTTAGTGTGTAGAAAGAGGGGGGCAGCCGAATTTGGGTTCTAGGGTAGGAAATAATTTTTTGTGTTGTGTTGTCATTAGTTATTCCAAATAACTAATATATATATATATATATATATATAGCTTGTATGGATGTACTAGAATGTGTCTAGGTTCATTCCACAATCTATAAGGCAATATATTCTTTATTCCAAATAAAGAATGACTGACATAGCACTTTCCGAAAATGAAAATTGTTAGTCAATTATTTCCTTTTCTAAAATTATCCAATATGTTTAATTAGGGGGTGCTTCTGATTTTATAAAATAAAATACAAGGCCGAACTAATTTTAATTGAATCCAATTTAATTAAATTGACCTAATTAAGCCCATTATATATAATCTAATTAAATACAAAAGCTCAATAAGTCTTTATTAATTAATAAGTCCAACTCATTTAATAATAAGGACAAGCCCAATATAAATTAATCCTATTAATTTATCCTTGGGTTCCTCCATCCAATGGATCTCTCTCTCATTTGTAAGTTATCCAATTATTTATGGAATTAATTCACAATTAATTCCTTGTCCCTTCTCGGTTATTTGTGTGACTCTTTAGGTTCACCTTTCAACTAGACTTGGGCTAGTGTCAAATACTATTATTAATTAAATCTAATTTAATTAATAATTCTAGATCAACCCTTGACCAAGAAAGGCCGTCACCATGGGTGGCCTTCTAGGTACGGTCCATAGCACTAGAGTGTAGACTAATATCCATATGAACTTTTAGGCACTCGAGTCCATACGGGTACGGTCCTTTTGTCTACCTTCTTCCGGCCTCAATCTAAGGCATGTAATTGGGTGTCGGCCCCCATCCTGGACTAGATGTCTAAGCTAATACTTGATATCACGTTACGCTAAATTGCTCGATAAGAACCTCTTTTCTTATTCGACCAACGACTGTGGCCACAAGTTCCTATAGCGTAAACGCATCTGCAAGTGCACACGAGATACCTATGTCACGTATTGATAAGGGACAGATCCTCTTCTTAAAACTCACCGTCCTCGCTACATGCTTTAACTGCACTAGAAAAGCTTATGTTGAGATACAATCACTTCCCGCACAAATCCAAGATACAGTCATCTTACGCACATGACTGCCGTGATTTCTCAAGTTTGAGAACTACTCTTGTACTATTGGAGCCGGGGATTCGAGTCATACCAATCAAGCATCCAAAGCTTTCATATGACGACCCTACGAGTTAGTTCAGTCAATTCGACACCTAGCCAATCGGCCCACTAAGATTTCATAAACGTCCCACGTCTGTCACAGATAAAATGCGGCGCTCATCAAATGAATGCAACTCTTAATGCAATTCTCCATAGGACACTCGATGCCCACTCTCGAGGTCCTTAACTTGGAATATTTCATACCCAACCCTTGGCAGTTGATTTCATGACCGCCTTCCAATCTGCAGGCCAACTGTTGCATGATTGTCAAAGTAGTCTGAGGGCTTTGTTGTGATGTTTAAAAGAAATGCAAACATATATAATTAGCACAACAAAGGAAATACCAATAACGAATACTCATTTTATTCATTAAATAATATTACAATAGAATCGAGTTACTGTCAGAATGGGTTACAAGTATGCCAATCTAATTGGCTTTCAGGTCATCTATTCTAACAGTATTTCTATCCTGCACCAATTTATTGTTGCAATTTAATTCTGTAATTTCAAGATTTTTGCAATTTTACTCCTTTTTTGACTAATTTAACCAAAAATTTGTATGTAACTTGCACATGAAACAATAAATTTTAAGGTAATAACTATTAAACAGGACCTCCTAATATTTCAATGTAGTAGAGCCAAAAAATCCTAATTTTTTCATGCTGTTTAGAAATGATAATAGATCGAGTTTGATAATGATTTGGTAAAACTTGGTACCTAAGCCACTTAGATTTTTGTGGGATCGAGATCCAATTTGGATCTGGAACCGGAACAGAAACCCGACTAGTAGGATCCATCAAATTAGCTTTACATTTTTAAAATTTTGAAATCCGAGTAATGGTAATTGGCACTGGAATTAGTAGAGAATTAATCTCCAATTTGAAATGGTTTTGTATTGTCATTTCCTACTTTTTGTTGCGATGCAAAGCAGAATAAAATGGTTACAACGCGTGGTGCGTAAACAAACCGCTGCATCGACTGAGTTGATGGTTTGGATGTGAAGCAGTTGCGGAGCAGACAGATAATTAGGCTCCGGTCCCTCATCACTACACTTTGAGGTTTTTTATGATGTGATGGGATTCTCTTTTCGCATTGCTCCAAATTGCTTCTACATTTAGCATAAGACATCCTTTTTAGTCCACCACCATCCGTTCTACCTTTCTTGGATAATTCCACAGCACAATTTTGCATTCGGGATTATCTCTGTTCCCCAGTCACAAAAAGCTTAGATTCTCCACTAACGGATGTACGACCCCAACATGAATTCCAGAACAAAACAACTTTTCTATAGGTCAATGGTTTTTGCTTGGGTATATTGTTTGAATACGTATGTATATGTATTTTCTTGGTTTTATGGGAAGTCCTAGAATGTAATAAAATAATGGATATAGAAATAGAAAAAAGTAACAAAAATCAGTGCATGAATAACAGTACTAATTGGTTCAACTTCCAATCATTTATGAGATGATGATGTTAGAGTGATTTCATACAAAAGATTCCAACATTAGTTTATTGACCATCCTTCCCAATTTCCCACTTGTTCTTCTCACCCTATTAATCAACTCCCTTTCATGTCCTATGTTCCTCTCCTCATCTCTCACTACTTCACTATAAACAAACCTCCCCATCACCATCCTGTCTTTAATCTCAACAGAATGCCATCTGAACAGCGATCCTTTTCTTTCTTACAGCACCAATCCCACATTCCACCTCAGTTCATATGGCCCGACCACGAAAAACCCTGCCCCCATCCTCCCCCGAGGCTTGACGTCCCCCCCATAGACTTGGGAGGCGTTCTTTCGGGAGACCCTGAAGCTGTGTCTAATGCCGCTCGGCTTGTGGATCAAGCGTGCCGCAAGCATGGCTTCTTTCTTGTGGTGAACCATGACATTGATATGAAGCTTGTAGATGAAGTTCACAGGGGGACAGATTTCTTCTTCGGAATGCCACTTGAGAAGAAGGAAAGAGCTCTGAGAAAAATCGGTGACCATTGTGGCTATGCCAGTAGCTTCACCAATAGATTCTCCTCCAAACTTCCCTGGAAAGAGACGCTGTCCTTCCGATACAGCGCTGACCGCCACCTCTCCAACATTGTCGAGTGCTACTTCTTGGATGTAATGGGGGAAGATTATGCTGCATTCGGGTATGAAATATGTATGGAATTTGTGCAGCTCCTTTCTTCTCCACCCAACCCCACAACTGTGCTTACACGTTTGTTTTTGTGGTTAATTTTATTAGGAAGGTGTGCCAGAGGTATTGTGAAGCGATGAACAGTCTGTGTCTGAATCTGATGGAGCTCCTAGGCATAAGCCTTGGAGTTGGAGGAGGTTATTTCAGAGACTTTTTTGAAGGGAATGACTCTATAATGAGATTAAACTACTACCCTACTTGTCAGAAACCTGATCTAGCTCTCGGGACAGGCCCTCATTGTGACCCTACAACCTTAACTATCCTTCATCAGGATGATGTTGGTGGGCTTCAAGTCTATGTTGATGAAAAATGGCATTCCATCACTCCCAACCCACAAGCTTTTGTCGTCAACATTGGGGACACTTTCATGGTAAGCCCTCGGACAAACTCAAGATATAATATTAAATTTCTTACATCATATATATATATACCATCTTCATAATGACCATGTAGTAACTTCACATATATATACACGGACAGAGAGTGAGAATTCTTTAGTTCTGGTGACCATGTGATAATTAAATTCTTCTATAATTATAATAACTAATTAATTTATAACTTATAATTATTATAATTGCTTAATGTTTTCATTCATGTTCATATCTAAATTTAATATATTAGTCTTTGTAATGTACTTTTTTTTATTTTATATTTTTATTTTGATATTTAATATAAATATGTTTAAATATAAAAGAATTTATATTTTTAGAAGAAAAAAAGTGCAAAACATTAATTTGACCATAGTAATTTTATATACAATATAGGAGCATCTTAACAAAAAAATATCAAATTATCCAAAAAAAATCAAGTCCAAACGCACTTCAGACGGGTGCATCCCATGCACCTTTTTCTGCTGCTGCTAATGATGCATAGTTTTATTTATGGTTGTTGCAAATGAGATAATGAGGTTTATTGCAGGCTCTGTCAAATGGGATTTACAAGGGTTGCCTACACAGGGCTGTGGTAAACAGTACAACTCCAAGGAAATCTCTTGCATTCTTTCTTTGTCCAAGAATGGACAAAATTGTAAGCCCACCTAAAGAACTGGTGTCTGAAGGAAATCCAAGAATATATCCGGACTTCACATGGCCAGTTCTGCTCGAATTCACACAGAAACACTACCGATCCGACATGAAAACACTTGAAGCATTCGTCAACTGGCTTCGACAGAAACGTATCCATTCGAGCTGAGCAGCGGCAGTCGATAGCAGAAAAGAGCTGCCACAAGGGGGGAAAGAAGAGGCCATGAAGATTAGTAACATCATGTCAAAGTCAAGAATCAGTACACTGTGGTGGGGTACTCAGATGAAGAAGGGAGCTTAAACTAATGGAAATTAGAATGAGAGACAAGTGTTTGTGTGTTGTGGAATAAAGTGAATTTTCAGAATTTTTTATCATCATCTGCTGAACAATTTGTTCTCATCAACAAATATGTTCAGTCAACTCTCCCCCCATGCATGACTAGCACAGTTCAATCCGTACCGATATTGGTGGTACGGTTTAGGAATGTATAGGTATCCCCCATAGGGATGCCCCTAATTAAGCCTACCATCAGCTCTGTAATCAAAAGTTATGGCCATGTTTTGTTGGTTCACTGTGCGGTCGTTCGAGTTCGAGTTCAAATTGAAAATTTGTACTATTGTATAAATAAGATCCGGACTTATCCGATTTTGAGATGTTACGATTGTTGACGACTATGATCTTTATATAAATTTTTCGCAATAAATAATTTTGATTTTTTAAAAAGTTTCAAGAAATAGAAAAACAAAATACAAATTCCGTACAAAGTTATGATGCATCAAATAAATTAAACACAAGTGTCACGAGTGGGACTCTTGTGAGAGCAATTAGGGAGTTTGGTGGTCTCACACGTTGAAATATGTATAGTGGTACAAAGCATGACATTGTTAGGTTACGATAAGTTGGAATTTGATAATATCCTTAGTTTTATATGTCCAAAATTAAATAATTCCAGTTAGTATGAGACAAAATATGTTGCTTAAATTTTTTCTACTCATTTCAATAGAGATAAATGTATTTTTAGTTCTCAAATAATTTAAAATTATCAATAAATTTTAAATTTATTGCTTAAATTTATATATTTTCTTTTGAAGTTGGAAGAAAGATAAAAAAAATTGATGTATTATATTACAACTCAAAAAACACTACAAAATGGGAGGAAAATAGCAATTTATTATGAATAATTTATATACTTTTTAGAATTTTACAAGATATTTTTATGAACTAATATTGTCAATGGATTATTTACTTTACTGACCCTCATAATTTATTTATATTTTTTCAAATGTATTCTTTTTGTAAAAAAAAAAATCAGCAAGGGTATAATAGTAATATTTACCTCACGGTCTAAGGACTACATAGTTATTTTCCATTTAACGGGGTATTTTTAATTTTTCAAATAATAAGGAATTTTTCATAATTATATCAAATCGCATAAAAATAATTGTAATTTACCCTTAAATATATGAATACCATACATAAAGAGGACTCGAATTCTTCATCAACTAAATTAGATCTCATCAGCAACATATGCACATCTTGCTATTAAAATTTCTTGAATTTTCCTCCACTAAGATCTAGAAGTCAAAACCTTCCTGCCACAAACTCTTTGGGACATCATATAAAGTTGGAATTCTAACATCCTGAAAAATCTAGATAGATATTCTTGGGGGACTAATAAAAAAATGAATTTTTTTTTACTCAAATCGAGTTCGGGTGAATTAAACTAATAAGAGAGTAAGTGTGATACACTTATTATGTGATTGATCACTTTTTTTGAACTATACACCAATTCACCTGCAAGTATATTGCAGCTGTCCTATAATTAGTTCGAATCCAACCAAACTCGAATTGAATTAAAATTTTAAAAAAGAAATTGAAGAAAAATAAATTGTTTTAACATGATTCAAAATTGACCCAATAAAAATTGAATGGGTGCAAGTGGTGATAGATACATAATGTTTGAATTCGTTTTCTAAATCTTTTGTTGTGTTTTGTGGAGGTAGAGAAAGAAAAACAAAGATAAATAAGTGTGTGTTAGAGATATTATGTATGTTTGGATTTATTTTTAGAGATAATTTAAAATAAGTATTGTATGTTTAGTGTTGTGTTTTGGGAGACAAAAATTACTATTCATTGTCAAATCATGTCTGTTTTATATATATTTATGTATATGTATGTGTGTATATATATATGTATGTATTTATGTTAAAACAGTTTAAAACACCTAGATAAGGTGTTTTTGAATAATAACAAACATTAAGTATATTTTGACTTATCTCGAAAATAACTTGAAAATGAAAACAAACATAGTGATAGTCTCTTTTATGTTGAGTCTCTAAATTGGTGGATGTGAAAAGCAAATATATATTCTTCAATGGATTCCATATATCATCACACTGTTCTCCTTACATATTGTTTGTGTCATTCATCAATTTGGAATGAAGTGAGTGACCTCCACCATTTTGGTGGAGTTTTTTTTTTTTTTTTTAACTTTTTGATTCCCATGCATTGAATTTGTTTCCAAGTCCTTCTCAAAAAAATTAGGGGTATAAACGAATCGAATCCGAAAAAATAAAATATTTTAAATAAAGAGAATTTGATTTTTTTTATTTTTTGAATAAATCAATTACAATTATATTATGATCTCGATTACCATAATAATTATAATAACTGATAAATTAATTATCAATATTAAATCTCTATATTCAGTCAATTCTGTAGTACTACTATTAAAGTCCTGGGGGATGGGGTAGAGAAAGGGGATAATCTAATGGTTCGAGCACAAGAATTTCTCTATGGGAGGCGTCAAATCTTGGGTGTGTACGTGTGTTGAGTACATGAGTGTAATAAAAACAAAAAAAACTACTACAATTAAAGTTGCAAAACAACCACTACAAGAAAATGACTCAATAGTTATGAATTTTTTTTTTTAAAATTAGCACCGAGTTAATTAGCAAGTAAAAGTTTTGCTGCTATTAATCTACATTATCTAATATATATATTTTAAATAATTTGTCGCTAATTAAGCCATTTTAGCAATGAAAAAAAATGAGCGACGAGAGTTTTACTTGTTAATTAGCTTGGCGCTAACTTTTCTTCATTGCTATTGAGTCATTTTCTTTTAGTAAATCCATACATTGGTGGAATTCAAACTTATAATCTTATAGTCGTGGGGTTTGAAATTCGGTAATTAAGTTAAGCCATATTGGCATGTTTGATCAGACTTTAATATTATGGTATGGTTAGAACTCATAAACTTATAATCACGGGTCTCAACTTCGCCAACTAAGTTAGGTCTCATTGGCATGTTTGATCAGACTTTAACATTGTGTTTGAATTATTAGACTTAAAGTCGGAATATTATTTTAAGGTTTTTTTTAATGGAATATTAACATATTCCAAATTATTTTATTATGAATTTGACATTCTTAGAACCAAATCCAGGACAAGAAAATAAATCAAATTATGTACATACTTCATATTCTAAGATTGATTGAGAAAATATGAATTTGTAATTATTGAACGAGTTTCAGATAAAATTTTATTCATGACTGATGTACTTGTTTTTCAACATTTTTTACAGTCTATATATTAACTATTAAGAATATATATGTCGAATATTTATACATATAGAAAAATAAACAGAAAGCTCTATGTAAAAAAAAAAATATAAAAAATTATTTCCTGTATTTTGACAATTAAAGCAAATTGTCCTCCTATTCGGGAAAATTTGCTTCATTTTTCAAAATATAGGGGGTAATTTATTAATTCTTTTTCAGGTTAAATGCAGTTTACCCCTCCGTGATATGTGAAATGAGTAGATACCCCTATGTGAAAAAAGAATCAGCAAATTACTCCCCCCCTCCCCCCTCCCGTATTTCAAAAAGTTTCAATAGCGACACCTGAAATATGAACGCGTATCAGGGATACCATCAAATATTCATGGCGGAGAAAGATCGAGATAAAACATCTTTTATAATTGAGAATGATATTTATTGTTACTATGTGATGTCTTTTGGTTTGAAAAATACAGGTGCCATGGAAGTATCGTTGGAAGTATACGTGGATGACATGTTCGTAAAGAGCAAGAGGTCATAGAATCATCTGCTACACCTGAAACATGCGTTTGACATAATGAGGACCTATGGCATGAAGTTAAATCCAACAAATGCATTTTCGAGGCTAGTAGAGGAAAGTTCTGGGTTACATGGTTAGTGAAAGAGGGATCGAGGCGAACCCTTAGAAGATAGGGGCAATAATGAAGTTGAAGTCACCTACAACAATTAAAGAGGTGAAGCTCACCGGGTAAGATCGTGTCCATCAATTGCTATATTTCTCAATCCGCTGACTGAAATTTACAATTCTTTAAAGTACTGAGAAAAACCAAGGGTTTTGAATGGAATGAGGAATGCAAACGGGCTCTGCAAGATCTAAAGAAATACTTGACCTTGCCACCATTACTAGAGAAGCCGAAGGAAAATAACTTTTGTACTTAGCTGTTTCAGAAGACGATGTGAGTTCGATTTTGGTAAGTGAGGCTTTAGGGGTATAGAATCCTGTGTATTATGTCAGCAAGATGCTGCAAGGAGCGGAGAAGAGATATGCAGAAATTAAAAAATTAGCTTTGGCATTGATTGTAGCTGCTCGCAAGTTGCAGCCTTACTTCCAGTCACATAAGATAGTTATGCTGACGAATCACCCGCTAAAACATATTATGGCCCGACTGGAGGCATCAGGAAGATTAGTAAAATGGGTTGTGGAGTTAGGAAGATATGACATTGAGTACCAAACTAGAACAACAGAAAATGCCCAAGTGTTCGCAAACTTCATGATTGAGCTTGCAGGAGAGCCAACTCCAAAAGAACAAGAAAGCTGGATGTTGCATGTAGATAGTTCACTTAATGCAAATAATGGGGGAGCAGGAATACTGATACAGGGTCCAAACGGGATCGAGATCGACGTTGTTGCTAGGTTATCCTTTCCCACCACCAATAACGAACCTGAATACGAGGCTTTAATACTAGGATTAGAGTTCGCTTATGAGGAGAAAGGAATTTAGAAGTGTACACAGATTCTCAATTGGTGATGATGCAAATTGAAGGAGCTTATAAAACTAGAGAGAAGTCCACGATTTTGTATCAACATAGAGCCAAATCTATGATGTCAAAATTGGATAAATGTGCATTGCAGCAGATCCCAAGATGTGAAAACGATAGACCGAATACATTGTCTAAGTTCGGAGTCATCATGTCGGGTATAAAAGATCGAAGGGTCACAGTGATGACTAGGGAAACAGTAGCGATTAAGGAAATTTCAGAGGTGCAGTTAGTAGATGAAGCTAAATCGTGGAAAGAGGAGATCGTGAGATACTTAAGAGATGGTGTCTTACCTGAAGATCCCATATTTGCTAAATGGATGAAATTCAAAGCTACTCGCTTCACTTTGGTCGCAGATCAATTATATAAAAGAACAGTTGACGGATCATTGTTGAAGTGTTTGGATGATGAAAAGGCTAATTATGTGATAAGAGAAATTCATGAAGGAAGTTGTGGAAATCAATCTAGAGGGAGATCGTTGGCTCAGAAGCTTATGAGGCAAGGATATATCTGGCCGGCCATGGCGAAAGATACAATGGAGTTTGTGAAAAAATGTGAAAGCTGTCAGAAATATGCATCACTCATGCACCTATCGGCAACCCCGATGGAACTTATCAAGGTGGCATCCCCATCCAATCAATAGGGTATTGACATTGTTGGACCTTTTCCTCCAGCACCAACACAAGAGAAGTTCATAATTGTAGCGGTTTAGTATTTCTCAAAGTGGGTCAAAGCTGAAGTGGTAGAAAAGATATCAGAGAAGGAGGTAATTAATTTTATTTGAAAAAATATTATTTGCAGGTTTAGGATTTCTACGGTATTGATATCAGACAATGAAACCCAATTCTAAGACAAGCAGATCGTGGCTTGGTGCAAAAAGCTGAAGATACAATAGAATTTCACAGTTATGGGAAATCCACAAGCAAATGGCCAAATAGAAGTAACGAATAGAACCATCTTACAACAGTTGAAGACTAGGTTGGAATCAAAGGGGTCGTGGGTCGAAGAATTACCTAGAGTGTTATGGCATATCAGACGAACTCCGCGAACAGAAACAGGTGAAACTCCTGTTTTTGTATAGTTTATGGTACTGAAGCAATTATTCCTGCAGAAATCGGAGAATAATCCGAACGAGTAATGGCCTACAACTCCACGACCACTGGAGAGGAGCAGATTTTCAATCTCACTATAATCGATGAAAAGAGAGATGCAACCTATGCAACGGTATTGGACCACAAAGGAATGATGATGAAAGTTACAATCAAAGGGTGAAACCAATGCAATTCCAAGTTGGCGATTTGGTGTTGAAAAAAGTCGAAGTGTCCATGCATGTTGGCAAGTTAGATTTTGGATGGGAAAGACCATTCAAGGTGGTCAAAATCAAGAAAAAAAGGACTTATAAACTCCAAGACATAGGAAAAGACATACCTCAACCTTGGAACGTCCATAACTTGAAGAAATTTTACACTTAATCA
>NC_026155.1:1657158-1672910 GCF_000512975.1 Sesamum indicum
CATTTTTTGAGCCTGAAAAAGGCTGTAAGATGTAAATAGATATGAAAAAGATCGCTATATTTTGAGTCTGAATAAGGGGATCAGATAGATCTGAAAAAGATCGATATTTTTTAAGTCTGAAAAAGGCTGTCAGATGTAAATAAATCTGAAAAACTCGCTAATTTGCGAGCTTGAAAAAGGCAATCACATAGATCTGAAAAAGATCGATATTTTTTTAGCCTGAAAAAAGCGATTGGATAGAAATGAATTTGAAAAAGATCTCCCTTTTAAGCCTAAAAAAGGCAATCAAATTTGTTACCATATTACAAGGTCAGACAGTTCTAGCATCGTGCATATTGGCTCATTCTTTTGTAGGATTGCAAAGTCGCTCAACTTCATTCCAAAATGATCTGGGAAAGATAAGGTGATAAGGAAAAGTGGTTATAATTAATGCGAAGATGACCTGACCTGAAAAATGTCGTTTGTTAAGATTAAAGGCTTGAACATCGTTTGTTAGAAGAAGATCACTTATTAGAACTCATGATCTGGAAGAGACCGTAATCTGAAAAAAGAAAAAAAAACATTCATCTACAATTATTGATAAAATCATCATGGAGATCAAAAGATTACATCAACAAGTTTGACCAAAAGTATTCATCGTATCAAAGGTTATAGATCGAAAAACCATCTGCTTGGTAAATAGTTCAATCCTAATACAGACGGTTGTTCAATCTAGCAAAATCCAGGTTATGGATTTAAGGGTTCAACTCATGTTCTCAACTTCATTTATGAGGGCAGCAAACTCATCGTCTTGGGACTCTTGGGTCTCTTCCTCCTCGCGGTAGGGCTCGAGGTTAGCATCCAGCGAGGGATCGAGCTGGTTCTGATCGAAGCCATCAGCGAACCCCTTCAACTTAGTTAATTGGGCCCTGCGCTTCTCAAAACCGTCATTGACAAAATTGGCAGCTTTGGTCTCCACGGCTACATGGAATGCAGGGGCCTTGAGAAAGTCGCGAGCTCCCTGAAGTCTTGCCTCGCGAACATTAGCTATGAACTCATCTGATTGGAGATACTCCTCTCGATCTTCAATCATTCCCTCAATTTTACCAACTTGACCTGCAGAGAACCCCGCATCCCTTCCCTCAGTGAATGCCGTCTCTCGCACTTTGGCGACCTCAGAGGCTGAATTAGATAGTTGATCTTCCAGTTCTTTGACTCTCGCCTCCAAAACAGCATGCTGACTTTCTAGGTCTTTCTCGTGAGTAACCACCTCGAAAAGCCTCTTCCTGAGTTCGCAGATTTTGGGATTCAATAAAATTTGCCTTCGATAAAAGCATGTGCATTTGAGGGAAAAGCTTCGATTAAAAGCAGCAGCCTGTAATATAAGGGTTAAATTCTGAAAAAAAAAATAATTAAAGCTGAAAAGAAAGAAGTAATGAATCACCTGCATGAGAACATGAGCATGGTGTTCCTCGAGCCGAGTATGAGGAGCATTGAGGAGAGTGGCCTAATTACGAGGTAGACAATAGGCATTGTACAACTCCCATGAGTCTTGCTCCACTTGATATGTAGTATAGAGTTACGATCAGATATTTTCTAGGTAGGGATAAGTTTATCCCCCTCCATATCAATTGATCGTTGATTATCGGCCTCAGCTCCTCCCGAGCCTCCTTTCACCATTCAATGATTTTCTTGAGAAAGACCTAAGTTTTTTCCTCCTCAGATCGCGTGGCTGCCTCTCTCTCCTGCCGCCTCTCGGATCACGATTTACTCTGTTTGCTGAACTTAGTGGAGCGCGAACTCTTATTGTAGCTCTTGTGCTTTCGCTTGCGCTTCTTAGTCAACTAGGTCCCGCGGTCGCCTCTTTAGGGATCGGGGAGTTGTCCTTTGAGACCACAATATCAACACTTGTTGAAGGGCTGCCAGCAGCAAGCTCAGGACGGGACCACCTGCTGGGCTATCACCACTTGCGACCTCGATTGGACTCGGATCGATTGAGGGCAGTCTAGTGTCAGGGGTAGCGATGTATCCACCCCCAAGGTCACAGGAGCGACCTAGCAATGGAACCACCATGCATGACCCAAAGTTCAAGTGCAATCCGGGAATTCATTGCCACGTTATTTGTGAACAGAAATCCTTGCCAGAAAGGATTGAAGAATTAACATAGAAAATGAAAAGGAAATGAGCATGGTAGTCACCTAAAGAACCCCTAATTCAGAGGGGCGCTGGAGTGAGATGAGGTAGCCATAAGACTTCTTATCCCAGAAGTTCACCGATAAGCAATGAGGCTGTTAATTTTATCTCCTTCCAGCCCCCCTCCTTCAGTTACATGTTCGAGTTTGTCGACACTCCAATCACAACGAAAAGACAATTCTTGACGAGGAGGAGGTCGGACAAAAATAAACCTCTCTTTCCAAGGACCAATATTAGATTTTTGATTATCTAGATATTGACAATCTTTGCGAGCAGATAAATAGAAGAAACCTATATCGTCGGACCTCTTGAAGGTGGTAAAAGAATACAATGACTAGAAGTTATCAAAATTGGGTTCCAAGCAATGAACTCGCATTATTATAATAAATAGAATGATATGACTGATGGAGTTAGGGGATAACTGAATGGGGCAATGGTTTAGACCCTGAAGTATATGGGCTACTGGCAGCGCCAAAGGAAGACGTACCAGCTTCAATATGAAGAAGGGAAAAAGAGCAAAAACCTTGAGGAGGACGGTGCATGCGATCAAATGCCCTAGGGATGATGTCCTCATAACCATTGGGAATATAATACCTTTCCTTAATGTGATGAATGGAGAGTTTTATAATACTAACAACACTAGCCCAAGGGCTCCTCCTACTTAATATTTCCTGAAATTTAACATGTGTGGGTACTTCCTCTTGTGCAGAATCTATTAGACGATGTTTAAACTTAGCAATCCTAAAGGGACCTATAGGTGTTGGGATCGCCTCCCCTGATCGTGGGGAGGTCACAGAAGACCCTGAGTTAGAATTGGATCTAGAGGAGTTAGAAGAATACATGAGTACCTTAGAAAGTTGTTCGAGGTCGAAGTGGAGTAGGCAGCAAGCTCTAGCAGGTAGTGGAGACGGTGAGTGAGAATTTGAAACTGAAGTATATATATAACTAACGGTATGAAGAAATGCGTCAGTAAACAACCATTCAGATGATAACACGTGGAGAAAAGAGAATTGAGGCGACGGTTCGAACGAAAGGTTATGACTGATCACCTTCTTAAAGGCAATTAATTACACTTAGAAGAAGTGGAGCCTATTGATGGGGATTACCCTTATTTCATGCCAAAAGGACAAGAAAGCCCCTCATTTAATGGCCAAATAGACAAAACTCGCAGGATCCGCGTGCCCGGTTGCGGGTCGGGTCTCCGGAGCCTGCACCCGTGCCAGGACCCGCAAGTCTATCATGATAGTAGGACAGGCTCTTAACCGCGCGATAAAAGGTAAAAACACCCAGATTGTGACACGTGGCTCAGTTAACTCTATACATTTGGGCTTTATAAATACCCAAATATAAATCATTTGAGGTAACTTGCACTTATTACTTTGGATCGTACACCTTTAAATCACACATTTCTATCTCGATCGGAACTAACTTGAGCATTGGAGGGCGTCCCCGACTAGCCTAACGTGCATATTTTAATCCTCAGCACCCATTAATGATTTGGAGAGAATACGTGGCTGATTCGGATCATCTCAAGGAGGTAGCATATTTCGAGCCGGATCAATACTTATTTATCTCCATTTTTATCATTCTATCTTCACAAAACACTAAAATACAATCTAAAAATAATATTGTTGGTACTATAACAACTTCCGTTAGATATTTTATTAGAAGATGCCATGCACGTAGCACTTGGTCATTAAAGATTTTACATTTTTTATCTCATTAATAGATTAAGGAATTAACATTTTTTATTTAATTTAAGTATTTATTAATTTTTTCTGTTATGAATAAATCAAAATTATTTTTAATTTGAAAATTTTATATTTTTGAATTATTTAAATTAAATTTATTGGAATGAAAAGTTATAAGTTTTTTCACTATTAACTTTTGTAGAATTGTAAATCTTAAGTTTTTTTCTCCAAACACTTCATTTTCAAAGGACAAAATCATAAAGACTTCAAGAATCATAATTACATTTTCAGTCCCTAATATTTACAAAATGGAGACAAACATTGTGTTTTCTTACACTATCAGACTGTATTTTCTTCGACCTAACTGTGAAAAATCTACCTCTTGGTTCGACCATTACACGACACGACCTGGCCACATAATGCAACACCCCTGTGTTCTGGTGTTTCGTTAGTTTTAATACTCGATTTAACGATAGGACTAGATTTATAATTTTGTAAAGCTTAGGGATAAAAACAAATAAGTGGCTATATATAAGGACCAAAACATAATTTTCCATAATTATATGCAGAGAACAATAGATTAAACAAGTTTGTGAGCTTTTTGTCATAGTGAAGCTCAAGGGGTACTTTTCAAGAGCCCTCAAGAAAATTACTGCTGCTAATTATCATTTTAGAATTAATTTTAATAGGTAAGTTTCATGAGTGATCCTTAAATTTTTGGAAATTATTAAAAAAAAGAAAAAACTAAACGTGTCCAAAACGTATTTGACCTGCCTCTAAAGTATGTCGAACCTGCCAACAATCGTGTCCAAGTGTCCGACACTGTGTCTTTTTATTTGTTTATATTTTCGAACACGCAGATGCTGTGTCCGACACATATCTGATGCATATCCGAGCCATGTACCTGTTCGTGTCCGTACACTGCATTGAGTAATTTTTTAAAGTGTCCATACATTATACCATGTAATTTAGGGGGTCGCATTTTTGTCCTGCACAAATTGATTGTTGCAATGTAATCTCGTAATTTTAAAATTTTGATAATTTTAATAATTTTTTATTAATTTGATCAAAAATTTATACGTGACTTGCACATGACATAATCAACCTAAGGTAATAATTTATAACCTCCCTAATATTTTGATGTAGTATAGAACCAAAGAAAATATATTCTGATCTTTTCATGCTGTTTAGAAACGATAATAGATCGAGTTTGAGAATAATTTGATAAAACTTGGTGCCTGACCCACTAAGATTTTTGTGGCATTGAGATCCAATTTGGATAGGAACCCGAACCCGAACCCGACTAATTGGATCCATCAAATGCACTTGATAATATTAGAAATATAGTTTTAAAGATTAAATAAGATATACAAATATAATATAACCAATAACTCACATATGCTTCTCAAAAGAAATTGACATTATGTAATTACTCATTTATATATTACCAAAAGTTAAATATTTTTAGGAAAAAAATAAATAAATATACTTTATCATAACTTTAAAATGAAATATATTAAAAAAACCATTATGCAATTACTCATTTATATATTACCAAATTAATTAAATCTTTTACATGGAAGTTTCTTGTCTATTTATTGCATTAATTCATTACTAAACTTTGAGTCCGTAAAATTAAAATATTGAACTACTTAACTTACTAATTATATTTTACTTTATTATAATTAAAAGATATCTTTTTCAATTAAGAAAATTTTAGTTAAATTTAAAATGAAAAATTGTTAAAGAAAAAAAAAGAAATTCGTTGAACTAAATATATATATATAATAAGGACAATATTATTTAAATATTTAATTGTAGGTTATAAGTGTTACATTTGTTAGTTTAAAAAGTAAATATTACATTAAAACTAGTTTAGAGGACAAAGTCATGTATTTAATCCAAATAAAAAAAAAATGTAATATTTTAACCATTGTAGGTGATGTTGGAGTTTGGTTTCAAAATTTAAAGCTCGATTTTCTTTAACACCGGTTACATTTTAGTACAAGAAAATGACACAATGATTATAAAAAAATTTAATATTAAATCAACGTGGAGCTAAGTAGCTAGCAAGTAAGATTTTTGTTGACAATCTATATCGTTTAATATATATTTTAAACAATTCGTTGCAGAATTCTTCATCAAGTAAATTTTTCTTGTTAAATTCATTAGTAAGTAAATTTGTTGTTTTAAATAATATAATTAAGCAATGAGATTTTACTTGCTCATTAGTTCGATGCTATTTTTTTTTTATCGTTACGATTATGTCATTTTCTTGTAGTGTTTTCAAAATCTTTCCCAAACAAAATGGCATTATTCAAAATTTAACCCGAACCCATTACTATCCCTCTTTTGCAAATATACTTTACGTTATAAATATATCCCCACGACCCTTTGGCCTTCAAAAAGAAACTGTTGGGCGATCTATGACTCTTACGAGTGTAAAGTAATTCTTTAAAGTTATTATTATTTATTTATTGTAATATACCTAGACCTCAGGACAAGTATCAGTACAATTAGGCTTAATATATAACGCTCCTATTGCAACCAATGTTGATACTTAAAGTTTTTTAGAAATCCAAAATTGTTCTGGTATTGTCTCTGCTGAGAAGAGCCCCAAGAGAATATATATACATCCTAATACTCCTATATACATAGAAATAAATCTCCTAATCATAAAAATATTCCGATATCTCCTAAACATAGAAAATAGATACTGTATCTCCTAATCATAGAAAATATTCTTATATCTCCTACATAAAATATATATTGTACATAATAGACAGATATTTACAAATTTTGAGATATTCTAATACCCCCTCAAGTTGGTGCGTGAAGATTGAAACACCCAACTTGCCGGGAAGATACACAAACTTTTGTGTTCCAAATGACTTAGTAAATATATCAGCAAGTTGCTCCGAGCTACGTACATAAGCAGTTTGAACATGTCCATGTTGAATCTCATCACTAATACAATGATAATCAATTTCGATATGCTTCGCTCATAAAACATAGGATTGATACCAATGTGTAAAGCTGCTTAACTGTCACAATACAAGAGCATAAGATGAGAGTGAATAACAACCAGAGACAACAAAAGATCCTTGAGCCATTTCAATTCACACACAGGGCTAGTCATCGAGTGATACTCAGCATCAGCAGAAGATCTCAAAATTGTATGTTGCTTTTTAGTCTTCCAAGAAATGGAAGAAGTGCCCAACATACCAAAATATCCAGTAAGAGATCATTGCGTTATAGGTTAACTTCCGCAATAAGAATCACAATAGGCATACAATCGAAAATCACTATCAGCACGTAGAAATATTCCTTGTCCAGGACTATCCTTCAAGTAGCGAACTACTGGTGAAGCCGCTTCCTAGTGAGCCTCCCCGTGGTTGTTGCATAAATTATGCTAAGATATGAACACTAACTCAGGTCGAGTAAGAGTCAAGTAAATCAGTCTTCCCACCAATCTTCAATACTTTTCTAAATCGGTCAACAAAGTAATCTTTCATAATGCCAAATGATGATTTTATTCAATAGGAAAACTAGATAGTGTGGCACCCAATAATCCAGTTTCACTGACAATATCCAAAGCATATTTGTATTGGTAAAGAAAAATGTCTTCCTGATTCCGAGCCACCTCTATGCCAAAAAATATTTCAGTGTTCCCAAAATCTTTCACGTGGAAACAGTGGAATAAATAATCTTTAAACTTCTGGATGGAAACTCCATCACTTCCGGCAATAACAAGATCATCGATGTACAGCAGAAAGCTCAAATGTATCTTGTCTCGATCGAAAGTGGACAATGAATAATCAGATTGAGATTGAAGAAATCCATACCGTTTCAATCCAGTCATCAATTCCGCAAACTAACATCGAGGGGCCTGTCACAACCCGTAGAGAGAATTTACATAATTGACAA
The DNA here is from genome assembly GCF_000512975.1 of Sesamum indicum. NCBI lineage: Eukaryota > Viridiplantae > Streptophyta > Magnoliopsida > Lamiales > Pedaliaceae > Sesamum > Sesamum indicum. Next base: position 1,664,949 of record NC_026155.1, read on the forward strand.
ACTTTCCTAGGTTGCCTAACATATTCAGGTGGCATCTTCATGTACACCTCTTCTTCTAAATCACCATGCAAGCGTGCATTATGAATATTCATCTGATGGAGTTCCCATCCTTTTGTTGCTGGTACTGAAAGAAATATACAAGCAGTTATCATTTTAACAATGGGAGCTAAGGTCTCATGTAATCGATTCCTTCAATTTGATTATTGCCAAGAATCACCAATCGACACTTATAACGTTCAAATGAACTATCGGAATTATATTAGTTCTTGTAAACCCATTTACATCCTATGGCTCTTTTTTCCGGTGGCAAATCCACCAAAGTCCAGGTCCCATTAGCTTCAAGTGCCTCAATTTATTTTTTCATGGCTTCTTTCCACAGAATGTCCTTATGGCCTGGACGCAGGAAGTAGGCTCCGTTTCGGTTGTGACAGCTGCTAAGAAAGACCGATGTTGTGGAGAGAATTTATTACAATTTACATAATGTGCTATAGAATAGGAGGTATGTGTGGATAGAATTAGATTGGATGAACATGCAGGGGGCTTAATTGTTGTGCGGTATATGTCATAAATTCTTGAAGCCAAGTAGAAACTTCTTTTGTTTTACGACCACGTCCAAGTTGTTCTGAAACAGATTCCACTAAAGCCTCAGTGACAACCTCCCTGTCACTATGAGTCATGGTTGATTTCTCAAGTGCCTCACTTTCTTCATCCTCATTTGCTTCATTATTAGTTTGGTCCGTGATGTCTAAAGAAACACTCTCCACAAGGTCTGGTTGGACTACTTCCTTACTAGTATCAGCATATGGAAATTCAGATTCAGGAACACGTCTCTAGATACAAAATACTTTCCTGTATCAAGGTCATAAAGTCTCCAACCTTTTTTTCAAATGGATATCCTACAAACAAACAATGTTGACTTCTGCTAGTAAACTTGTCTTTCTCCTTATTCAAGTTTTAAGTATAACATAGGCACCCAAAAGTTCAAATATGATTATAACTTAAGGTCATACCAAATAAGAGCTCATAAGGAGTTTTTCCTCCTAATAACTTAGAAGGAGCCCGATTAATCAAATTTTCAGTTGTCAAAACACATTCTCCCCAAAACTTAATGAGAAGATTGGCCTAAAATCATAAAGCTCGAGCCACATTTAAAATATAGCGATGTTTTAGCTCAACACGACCTTTTTTGTTGAGGTGTTCCTACACATGAGTTTTGGTGTAAAATTTCATTTTAAGAGAAATAGGTATTCAAGCATACAAATTCACTCCCATTATCACTTCTGACTACTTTTTCACATATTTTACGAAATTGTCTTTTAATAATGGCAAAGAAATTACGCATGTTACATTCCACTTCAGTTTTGTCAGTCAACAAATATATCCACACACTTCTGAAAAAATCATTAACAATGGTAAAAAAATACAAGGCCCCATAAGAAGCATTAACAAGATAAGGTTCCCACAAATCACAATGAATTAACTCAAAAATTTCAACTGCTTTTGTATCGCAAAAACAAAATCTTCTCTTGTTTGTTTAGCTTGCAAACAAATGTCATATGATTTATTCTTCACAAAATCATTACCAAGTTCAATTTGAGGAAGTAATTTTACAATTTTCATAGACAAATGTCCCATCCTCTTATACCATAATTCAGAAGAACCTACACAACTTGCCTTACATGCTTGGACTGAAACTTTGACCATAGATAATAAAGCCCCCTGCATTGTTCACCCGCTCCAATCACCATCCTCGAGGTGCGGTCCTGTATAACACAGACTTTATCAGTAAGTTGGACATCGCAATTAGCACCAGAAGCAACAGTGTCACAGATATTAGATTGCACTTCAAATTTGGAGCATAGAGAACATTATCCAGTTTGAGATACTTTCCTAAGCAGACTGTTCCTTCAATGCCATCACATGTTCTCCATTCGATACGTCAATATGACTAAGAACAGGTAAGATAAATTATAATAACTCAATAACTCATCTAAAGTGAGACAAATACTCATACATCTAGTGTGACCCGAACCCATGACCTCCAACTCGTTGATAGGAGCTCAGCTTCAACCTTAACTACTAAATTAAGATATTATTAGTGTTAATAATGTGTTGTATGTATGTATATATATTATATTTGATGTTGGAGTATATATGTGAAGATTCTTGCTGTCCAGAAGGTGACAATGCAATTACAACGCTGCTGCATTTTCAATTTTTAAATCATAAGACAGTTTTGTCACGTTAATATAATGCAAGAAATGCTACAATTATTTCTGTAACCCTTTGAATTATAATCAGTAGTTGATCTGTGGCTAAAGAGTCAGGTCTCCAGATATATATATATAGCTGGCGAATGGATGGAGGGACATGTGATCAACTTGCCTAATATTTTGATCTCAACAAACATATATAAACGTTCCGACTGTTTGAAGCCAATAAGGGCAACAATTAATGTGATGCGGCTGATCAGAGTGATATAAATGAAACAGCATATAGAGGATAATTAATTGCTTACACAATTAGAGGTGTTAAGCCCGAAAATCCTAATTCACATCTGGTTGAACTTGATTCAATCATATGACAAGTGTATTATATTTATTTTGTGATTGATTTAGTTCGATGAAACCTAATTTGAGTCAGAATTTTTCGTCTTAAAACTGTCTAAAAATCCTTTGACCCGGGCATGTTCTGTATGTAAAAGCACTATGATACGACCATCATTGGAGCAACGGGAAGACCGGAGCCTGGTTTTCTTGAGCTGCCTACCTTTGAAACGAACGTAATCGTATGTGAGTAGAGTTGAATTTGAATCTCCTTAGCTTTGGACCTAATTATAGGCGTTTAATTTCTTTGATATTTTAGCTGCTATTTCTTAATCATTGCGTATAGTAATTTACTCTCCTATATATTTCATAGTAATCCAATTGGCTGCCCTGAGCTTATTGAGATGATGATTAAGGGTAGTAGGCCCATATGATATTACATTACTATTTACAAACTATATATATATTGATGATATAGGGAGTGTTTGCAAAAACTTTTGCTTTTCGAGAAGTGAGATTTGTAAAAAAAAAAGTTGAAAATTGTAGTAAAATTAAAAGTGGGTAATGTTTGTAAAAAAAATGAAAAATAGATAAAAGCTAAATTGGATAGTGTTTAGAAAAAAATCAATTCTAAAATAAATTTAATTGATGAAAGACTGTTTTTTCCCTATGTGCTAAAAATATACTATTTCTCTGCTTATTATTTCACTTGTTGTTTGTCACTAATAATTATTTTTCCATAAAATCTTATTTCAATTAGTATTTCATATTTATATTTCTAAAAATACTAAAAAAATATGTTTAATTTAATAATGCCCCCACTAGGTAATATAATTATTCATTCACACACAATAATTTTAACTTACATGATTGCAAAAAATAATTATTTTATTAATTAATCAAATAATAATATGTGCACGAAATAATATAATTAGATTATATAGCACATAAAATATAAAAAATTTAAAATATTAAATATATAAAAGTGCAAATTTAATTATTATTAAAAATTAAATTATATGAAAATCCCGATATCAACTTTAAATATATAATTTAAAAAAAATAAAAATAATAAAATTAGATTAAGGTTATATAATAACGGTAAAATATTAAAAAAAATAAAATTAAATTTATTTACAAAAATATCGAAGCTGCTAAAAGTACATCCCAAGAAGCTTCTAACTTTGGGTTTAAAAGCGTTTTTCGCAGTCATTTCAAAAGCAAAAACTGACGTCCAAATATTTTAAAAGTGGTTTTAAAAAGTCAAAGCTGAAAAACGTTTTTCTAAAACGATCACAAACATTCCTATAAGCTACTTGAAATGAGGCTGTAACTTGTAAGAAAATGTGGGCCAATTTTTCAGTTGAGCTAATCTTGAAGAAGTGCTCATATGTTGGGCCTCACTCACCAAGTAAACCTGTCTTGTTACTCTCACCCAACCAAAATCAATGTCCAAAATCAAGGCCTTTTCGCTCTATTTCTTTCTTTCTTTTTATTTTTAATTTTTTTTTTGGTGAAAAATAAAGATAAGTGTATGATCTTTTAGAGTTTTTAATATATTTAATTTTATATTTTATATTAGTGTAAAATAAACAAAGATAAATAAAGACACACTGAATGGTGTGTTTTCTGAATACATAAGCAAACATTCCAACACTATGTTTTTGTATTTTTCGAAACAAAATAAAACACATTCAATATCTGTTTTTGTATTTTTACCCCTTATTTGTGTGTTCTTTTTATTTTTTTATTTTTTTATATATAATATATATATTTATACACTTATATTTATAATATAAAAGAGACATGATTTTATTATAAACAGTGATTTTTGTCTTCAAAAAATACAAGTAAACATACAATATTTATATATATGCATATATATATGTATAAAAATATATATATAAAAGAGATATGATTTGACAATGAACAGTGATTTTTGTCTTCCAAATCCTAACATTAAACCTACACCACTTATTTTACAATATTTTAAATTACCTCAAAACACAAATTTAAACAAACTATCTATTGAACACACTTATTTATCTCTATTTTTCTCTCTTTATCTCCAAAACACAAAATAAAACACTCAAAATATAAATCCAAACATTATGGAAATGTTTTCGACCATCTTTCAGACACGAAGAAAATGAAAACAAACAAAGCGCATAGCTTTTGATCTGGATAAAATGGATGAAGATCATTGTGTATGTATTTACAGAGAGCAAATTCTTATTCGGACCGGATTAAACCAAACCTGAACCAATACAAATTCAATACACTTTTATCGTGTCATTGGTGTACAGTTTAGTGTTAATACCCAGAGCCAATCCAGTAATTGAACTCATAATTCATCACAAAATCACTGACTCAAGAAACCCAAACAATGATGCATCATCATTCACAGGCCATCAGAAGCAATAAAGATCTGAGAGTACTCCATAGCAACCAAGAAACATGTGATACATACCACCAGACGAGAGGTCCGAGTCCATGACTCTACTCCTCCGGAATAAGAGAAAGCAAAGGTTTATTCGAGAAGAAGGCCTCCAAATTCCCACACATAAGTTCATACAAATCCCACATTGATTCCTCTGTGAAGACAGCAAAGTGTGGCGACAAAACCACATTGTCGAGTTCATAAAGCTCTTTAGGGACGCTAGGTTCATTTTCAAACACGTCCAGCCCAGCACCGCTAATCTCTCCGTTCTGCAAACAAGAAACCAGTTCCTTTTCATCTACCACAGCCCCACGCGCAATATTAACAAGTACCCCTTCCTTTCCAAGAGCCAAGAGAACCTCCCGGTTGATCATATGATGAGTTTGTTCAGTTAACGCACAACAGATCACGAGTATATCAGAGTTAGCTGCTAATTTGCAGATATCGGGGTAAAATGCATATGAAACAGATGGCTTTTCCTTCCTTGAACTATATGATATTGCACAGCCGAATGCTTCAAGCCTCTTTGCTACATAAAGGCCGATGCTTCCTAGTCCCACAATTCCTACTTTCTTGCCTCCCAACTACAATATACGGCGTTATCTCATCAGTAACTAGGCATAACAATAACAACAGTTCCTTAGAAAGTCCAAGTGCTGCAACAAAATAAGCAACCTACTAATCACTTTAAAAGTACAGCTGATGAATTATATACAATGGAGCAACATCCTAAGCCAACTCAAGACAATGTGAGAGCAAATTGGTTCTCAAATATTAGATGTAGTCCAACGTTTCATATTAGTTGTAAACGAACAGCTTGGGTGGTTTGTAAGTCTCAAGGTCTTCTCTCCTTAGCGAGGCCTTTTTGTGGTACTGAAGCTCTTATAAAATTAAAGCAGACAATACCCGGTGAAATGAAAACCGATCGAGTCGCAAGCTGCTTCATAGTGGAATATTCTAATCCACAGCTCATTATTACCTTAAACATACTCCATCTATCAGAAATGAAAGTTCAAACATGGAATTTTAGATGAAAGTTGAAAGAGTAATTGAGTTAGAAATGTGAAATCATTTGAACGAAAATTTCACAGTAAGAATTAGAGTTCTGAGGCAAACTTTCTCTTGGAAACGAATGATTATTAGATTAAATCATGAATTTGAATAAATTTAACAAATGGTAATTTCAAGAAAACACCAAATATGAAATATCCATCCATACATACATACATACATACCTTGAAGCCAAGAGGGTAGGCTCCCTGCACAGGCCAAAGCCCACTTTTCACAAACCGATTGCCGGCGCTGATTCTCCGCAAGACATCAAGGAGGAGCCCCACCGCGAGGTCAGCTACATCAGCGGAGAAGATACTGGCAGCATTAGCGACGGCGATACCGCGGCGGCGGCACTCGACGAGGTCTATGTGGTTGATGCCCGCACTCGTGGTGACCACCAGGCGTATTGAGGGGAGATGGTGGAGCACAGACGAAGTGAATCGGAAGCCACCGGAGATGAGGGCCGCCTGCGTGTTCTGGGCCCCGGCGGCGAGGAATTGAGGCAGGGAGAGCGGCGACTCCCATGGCCGTAAAACTCGGAATCTTGAAGAGAATTGTTTGTCGTATACTTTGAAGACGGACGGTGGGCCGAGGACTATGATTTCCGGCGGCTGATGAACCTTGAATGGCTGATGTTCAGCCATGAAAAAATCGTTGAACTCACTGTGACCTCAACGATTACTGATCTCACTCTAATAATAATAATAATAATAATAATAAACTTAAATTAAAAAATGAGAGTTGTTAGTTTTTAAATAAATATAATTAAGCTAAGTCCAACATAAATTTTTCATGCAGCATCTGATGGAGTTATTTAATTTTTTATTAATAAAAATAATAATATATTAATATAATTATATTTAATACTATAATGTTATTATGTCTAGTCGTGTTTTAAAATCACAACTAGACAATAAAAAATTAGCAAAAATCAATTTTTTGAACAAGTCGCGATCTGTTGATGACTATAAATGTGGGATAATTTATTACAAATTAATATTGCTATATGTGTATTTAATCACTTTTAGTTTCTATAAATATTATAAATTTATTTTATATAAATAATATGCGTATGTGAAATATTAATATAATATGCATTCTATGCAAGTTTTGCTTGATTTTGCGTTTCAGGTTTTTTATCTTTGTTTTTCATAAATAGAGAAAGATAAACAGAGATATGTGCATTATGCTTGTTTTCATTTTCAAGTTATTTTCGAAACGAGTCAAAACATATATAATGTTTGCCATCATTCAAAAACACCTTATCTAGGTGTTTTAAACTGTTTTAGTATAAATACATACATATACATAAATATATATAAAAAAACATAATTTGACAATGATATATCAATAAATAGTAATTTTTGTCTCCCAAAATACATCATTAAACATACAATACTTATTTTAAATTATCTTAAAAAATAAATCCAAACATACATACTATCTCTAACACACACTTATTTATCTTTGTTTTTCTCTCTCTATCTCCATAAAATACAACAAAACACTCAAAAAACGAATCCAAACATTATGGTGAATTGTTAAATGTTTATAAAGTGATTAATTTAGTATTTCATATTAGTGAGTTAAATTGTTTAAACTCCTGTCCTTTGAAATTTAGTAAAAAATCTCTTTTTGATTTAAAAATAGGCAAAATACTCCGTTTCTTTAAAAATTCAATTCAATCGTTCCTCTCCGTTAAGTATGACTAACGGCGTTAATTTTTTGATAAGGTGACTATTATGTCCTTATATATTGCATATTGTTCTTTTTTTTAATGACAGTTGAATTTTTATTCATTATATGAGAACCGTCAAATCTAATCAATTAATCTTAATCGTTAGATCTTAAATTTATAAAAAAATAATTAAAAATTTAAATTTATTAATTTTAAATATATATTATAAAAATAATTTTTTTAAA
>NC_026155.1:1673315-1688151 GCF_000512975.1 Sesamum indicum
GGACCTCCTTCAATGACATCTTCCATAGCAACTACTGATTTGAATTGGAAGAAAAAGAACCCATTATTTGTACCAGTGACCTCCTTTAAGTCCGGCCATATCGACTTTGCAAATTCCTTTAGATGGTGAAAGTAAGGATATATTTTTAGGTTAACTTTAGAGGAAATTGGAAAAATAGATACAAACAAAGATTCTTGGAGTTAATGCTTGTTTCCAAACATGGAAAAGTTAAGACGATCTACAAGTCTGGAAAGTTTACCTAGTACTTGCAATTTATGTCCTCTCCACATGTTAGCAATCAGCTGTACAAAATTATTGGCATTGACAATTCTTGGCAAGAACATCTTTACCAACCCCAAATGATAAGTATGCGAAACCAAAAATAGATATATTGACAAGTTTAACCACATCAGAAGACAGGAATTTACATGTTTTCCATAATTACTACGAATTTTTCTATACGGTAAGCGAAAACTAATTTGGTATATACGGCTCGAATAGAGTGAGAAAAGGATTAGGGTCGTTTTGCATGATTTCTGCAGCACGTTCGAACTCTTCACGTAGGACTCTTATACTATATTTGTCCACAACTCTGCCAAGATCATGAGATACCTCAAATGGATCCTCAATGCATATCAGATGACGGTCGTTTCCCACCCTCCTAGTCCAGTCTTTAGCTCTCTTGCTGCACAGGACGGAACATTGTGATCAGTTTATATTTTGCCCAAGTTGATAATGTTAAAAGATGATGGGCAAGGCATCAACTTCTTATGTAATATACCCTAACAACAGAGAGGGTAGATGCATCATCCAAGTGTTTCTCACCTTAATGTACTGCCCGTGCGAACGGATATTACATCATTTGTATAATCATGACAATAGGCCCAATAATGGAAGAAGGCCCAGACCAAGTGCGCCACACCTTCCCCATTTCGGGCCCCAAAATTCCGCAGCTTTTCCACTTGATCAAAATAAGAACATTCAACATTTTCCAGAGTTGCAAAATAAGTAGCCCTCATTCTCTGTCATGGATAACAAAGAACAGATAAGAAGAAAAATACTATTGCCTAACAATGCAATGAGTAAACACCCAATACACGACCCAGACACAAAGTCGGGTTCCAATCCTGTCGTAGAACAAAACCCAGCAGCACATACTGAAACAGCGGTTAAATCAATCAATCTTCCTTAACACACACGTATTAAAAGGTGAAGTTGTGACAATTTAGATAAGTGCCCAGATCTTATATCAATATTGTAACTGTGCAAAAGAGTAGGTGCCAGCTGAAATTGTACCTAAGATAATGGCATAATGCTTGAAGAAAGTACGTCAAAAAACCATAAGAAAAGCAGAATTGAGCACATTATGTCATCCAAAACCATGCAATAAACAAGACTCAAGTCCCGGTGCAAATGAGAAAAAATCTGCTGATGTCCTCCTGTAAAGCAAGTACCAATATGGGACTTACCAGCATAAATCAGTTGTCACAAATAATATATTAAAAATCCTTGGAAACTTATCTAAATTAGGAAGCCACGTGATAAGTAGAGAAGATAGTAATTTTACGAAGTGACACTCTCTCAGATTATAGCATAATAGAGATGAAAAAGGTAAAGCTCAAGTATCATCTCACACCTGCAAGCATGGAAGAACGGCAGGCCTACGCTGTTGTAAGAAATGAATGCACATTAATACGTACCTGAAAATATATTCAAGTAATTGATTAGCCAAAAATAAATATGCAAAGGCTGGAATTGCAAGGATAACTGGATAACTTACGCATAGCTTGAGAGAGTTCCTTGGAAAGTTTCATTGACTCCTCGTGATTTAGCCCAGTGTTTCACGATGAATGCCAACTGCCTGAGTCTAACATCTATCTGTGCATAATCTCGAAGTAACTTTGTGTTTACGACAGCCAGTAAATTGTTGACACAGATGTCACAGGAAATACCAGTGATTGGATCCATGAGCTTAACTATAGGAACTCTAGCATGGACAAGAGCCTGGAAGATACAAAAGCATTAACGTTCAGATTGGAATACATATTCTTGTCAGGGCATCTGAGTATATAAGGAAAGAACAAGTCAGCAAAATGGCACAAATTTCCTCATGCATAACGTGCAGAAAAAAGCCTGGCTCTCAACAGATGGGAAATGTACATTCAGATTTTACCAATAAATAGCAAACGAGTAATAGTACTTCGAAAGTTGAAGGTACAAGTAGACATTAGTCACCTGCACATTCTGGAGATTATCCAGCTGCAACATATCAGCTAACTTTAGTAAGATCTCGCGCTTGTCAATATTTCCATCTTCAATTAAAAGGCATACATCAATGTCACTTTTCGGAAAGCCAAATGAGTTGGCACATGATCCATAAAGATACAATCTAGCGTCGGGCCATTCTTTGGTAACAAGCTTCTCCAGTACTGTCAAAAGTTGTTTTTGCTTGACCTTTTCTTCTTCAGATGGCATTAACGACTCAAAAACTTCTAGAAATGGACCATGAAACCTGTCTATGTCACTTCGACATGGCGTCTGCCTTTTGAGGTTTCTCATCCGCTGACCCAGTATCCACTGTCCTCTGTTATCAGATCTATAATCCTGGTCATGAAGTGCAAAGGTAATTATCAAAAAGGGCAATTTCACGTAAGTAATAATTTCTAATACACAATCTGAATCTTCTAACCTTCAGATGCAAACCAATATCTAGAAAGTGAGTGCTTGAAATGTCCAACTAGGAAAGAACAAGATAAAGCTAATCCGGTTGAAAAGAAGAACATGGATAGAAAGGATTGTATTATTTCTTCATTAATCACAAATAACGATGCACGAATTCAGGTCAATTTGAGAAGAAATGCCATTCAGATTATCAGAATCTCCAATCTAACATTTCCGTTCACTTAATAATCAAAATATCCATAGTGATGGCACAAACATATGAGATTTGGTGCATATCTCATACACTTGTGCATCATGAATCCACAGTACTTTTGACAGAGACAATAGGGAGTCTTAACTTTTCCGCCATTCACACAATGCCATGCTTAAAATAAAATATCAAACGTAACTAATTATGCTCAAGCTAATCTATACCTGAGTTTATGATATGGTGTCTGTTCAAAACATTTCATAGCTTCAAACTACTCACACTTGCTTTCATTTACTGCCAGTGGCAAACTTGAGAATAGTTTATATGTGATTTTGTGTATCAGGTCAGCAAAATATTCGTGAACATCAGAGTAGGATGACGGATATGTCCAAGTATGAGAATAGCAATCAAAATTTGGGGATATGCTCACATCTATTTAAAAATTATTGCCATAGATATGTTCAATTAATTCTACATTGCCACGAGTCATTATGTACAAGAGGGGGCTTCCACCACCCATATCTGTCCCAATATTCTACCAAAAAAGGATTACATTCTTCCGCTTTACGGTTGCTATCAAAATTCTCCTAAGAATTCAAGATATTCCGTATTAATATTTGGGATCTCTATAACAATCTTTGAGCCCTCAATGTCAAAAGATGGAAGTTGACAATTACACCATCCAGGCTTCCAGCGACAAATGCAATTACTAAAACTTGGACTATCCAATCAAATCAAACAATGCATAATGGATCACATTTATGGGGCTATATCCCTATAGTCCTTTAGTTACCTTTCATGTGAAAAATTATTCTCAACTCACAAATAACACTGAGATAAAATAGGGTTCTTGATGTCTGTTTAACATAATCATGAACAATCAATAATGCGTCACAAGCACAAGGTGATTACCTTGTCACGATGATGCTTCTTTTTATCATTCTTCTCATCAACTTCAACTTCAAGTTGTAGAGAACCAACAAGCTGATCCTCTTTATCATCCAACTCATTGCGCACTCCATCTCCACTAATCTTATCCTGACCACCATGTCTCAATTCTTTGGCACTATCACCATCCTCACCACGAAGCTTTAGCATGGACTCCTCAGTGTCAAAGGCTGAAACAGATTGAGGACTACCTCCAGGTGGGGGACCAGGGGAATCAAGCTGATTACTCAATCTACTACTTTTCTTGTGCAGATCACCAAAATTATTACCCGTAGTTGCATTATGATCTGCTGTCCCCACATTCATTATCTTAGTCGAAAACCCTGGTGGTGGAGCAACTGCCCTGTAAATCCCACTTTGCCCTAGCTTTCGCCTGGCATCACTATTAGAATTCCTTTCTTGCTCGTAGGCGCTAGACATACAAGAGTTTCCACGTCCGTTCCCATTGATTGCATTCGAATTCATCTGAAAACCATTCAATCTTCTATGCTTCCCAAAATCATCCCCCATAAATGCATTCCAACTTTTACTCCTTTGACCCACGCTCTCATGCAACGCATTCCCAGCATCATTAGCAGACCTAAATATGAGATTTAACTCCGGCTGATGAACTACACCTGGACCGGAATTTTCCGTAAAAATTCCTGAATTCCTCGTACCATCACAAACTGAGATGACACTAGACTGAAGAGTAAACTGATGCGAAGCGCAATTAGGGTTTAAATTAGGGTTTTGCGGGAAGAAATTGTGCGGAGCAAAAGGCGGAGAAGAATCGTAGTTCCACGAGAAAGCGGGGATCGTGGGCCCCACCGCCGCGACGGCGGGGTCATAGGAGATGTTTGCCGAGGGTGGCTGCGAATGAAACGGAGTGTGGGAAACGGGAGGTTTCCGGAGGAGACGGAGAAGGAACTCCCCGCCGTTCCCCGACGGCTGCACGTCGCCTCCTCCGCCATCCATGCCGGAGATTCTAGATTGTCATTACACAAGTAAAATTTTTACTTGGACTCAGAAACGCACCACACCAATCTCCTTAATTTCCTCACACATAATTATGAGTGAATCATTTCCCAACTTAAAAAGTAATTTTTCCATGTTTTTGTTGGAGAATGTCTTTTGGTATAACTCAAATACTAAGAAAATGGATCATAATTATCACATTCTTTTAGGCCACGTTTGTTTGATAAAGAATTATATCTTTTTTCTAGAATGTCATTTTCAACAATTATATCTTTTTGTTTGATAGAATAATCTTAAATTGACAAAAAAAGAATATAATCCCTAAAATGGGAATACAAATAAACGTATGAGAATCTAAAATCTTAACATTTGGATAGTATTTTTATTTCTTTTTCTTGGAAATACGTCCGTATAGACATTATTACGCTTTACATCCGTATTTTTCTATAATATGTATGTATATATTGAAAAATTCTAATCTATTTGGATCGATTTGAATCAGTTATATGATAAGTATAATACACTTATCGTGTGATTGGTGTAAAATTTAAAAAAAGTGATTAATCACATAATACGTGTATCGCAACAAACTGAACCTCGTGAAAATTTAAGTTAAAATGCATATTTAATTACTATTAGTGGAATGAGTGTTTGAATATAACTTTTCTTTATAATTATCTAAGCGTATATTTGGATTAATGAATTTAAATGTGAAGAAATTATCTGGAGAAACGGTTTCTAGCAACTTAATTTGAAAAAAATTTGAAATCCATTTATATTTATCAAAATTTAATTCAAAATTAATATATATAGAAGAATTTGAAATTTTTTACATTTAAAATTATCCGAATATATCCAAAAGATTTATTATCAAGAATTTAAAATACATAATTTCAAATCTTTCAATCCAAATGCAACTTGATATTATTTTTTTTTTAAAATGAAAAGTAGGCGTTCTACATAATTATATTACTAGTAATCGGTGTCATACTCTATGTATTTGTATAATTTTTTAAAATTGTTTAAAATACAAAAATTATTTTAATTTTATACTATTCATTTTTAAAACTAAAGAAAATACTTAAAATATATACAAAATAATAAGTCTACATAAATATGGGATTTTATAAAAAAAAAATCTCATAAAAGAAAACAATAATATAACGTTGCAGAGCGAAAGAAATGCAAGAGAAAATTAAGCAAAAAAAAAAAAAACTACCAAAAAATAGTTACGTAAGACCATGACACCAAGTTTACGACCCTCTTCATTATACTAGAAACAGTGGCACGCCATGTCTATATGCATACTTTTTATTTGAGTGCGACGTATTCATATTATTTGTAAAAATTCATTATCAAGGGATTAATTTTATTTTACTCTTATGTGTAAATAAAGTATTAGTTTTTACATCAAATGAGAAAAAATTCTACCTAATAATTTCCAAATAATTAAGGAAAAATAGCCTTTGCTATATGTATAGGGGTTAAAGATTAAGAATTTTATATGTTTCAATTATAGAGAAATTAATACATTTTCTTTTTCTTTATTATTTGACTCCATCATTAGATTAACCAAATGTTTAATCAAATTTTCTTTGCATTTCAAAAGCTTGATGTCCTTCTCAAACTGCTCATTGCTTCTTGTGTTCATGCAAGAAACAAAAGAGATTTAGAAATTTATTATTAATTTACTAGTTTGGAAAAAAAATTAAAATTGAAAATATTACAAAGACAAAGTGTTAATTAAAATACAATGTAATTGAAAAATAATAAAGCAAAACTAGCATTGGACCTGCAATCTCCATTCTTATGATGGAACACTTATTATTTATCGAAATGACTAATTGCAATGGTTAAAAATAAAAAAAAATATGTAAAAAATTCATTGACTATTGTTGCATAATTGCTATTAGATTGTTTTTGCAAGTAGGGATAAAACATTAATTACAACTAAAAATCATAATAAATATTTTGATTATAGTAAAAATTTAAAATCGTGACAAATGTTAATTAATCATGATCAAAATTTGATTCTTTTTGTATCTATTTTGTTTGATTTTGCTAAATAGTATTGATTTACTATAGTTTTAAGCAGTGGTTATTTACAATGTATGAAATAATTCATGTTTTCTTTTAGTATTATATGGTCATGCCCAAAGAGGAATATTGGTACTTTTTTATTACTATTAGCTCGAATTTTCTATCATATTTTGATGTCACAAATTCATGTCAAATCAATGTGCTATTGACATGTATTTTTTTTCTAAATAACAAAATATAATTAAATGAAACTATAATTTAAAAAGCAGAACGAATACAATATACGTGTGGATTCACAGGTATGTACAACGGGATATAGGCGTTGTATTTGGATTGAGATGAATGCCCTAAGAGAGGGCAATTGAAGCGGATTTGAAGTCTTAAGGTGCGTCGGGTGCATAAAAAATTCACATTGCATCTTTTATTTCATTTTACATATACATGCTATATGTACAAAATCATTTCTTAGACAAAATTAATGACACAATATTTCTACACATACTGTATATATGTAAATGAAATAGAAGATGCAATAGAAAATTCAATCCGAAACTTAAAGACATCTTGTCATGAATGTGTCATTTTGATAAAGTAGTATTTCATTGTTCTTCTTTGTTATAAACGGTGATTACATAATTATATTAATTATCAATAAATTATTAAGATATCAATTCGATGAATAAATTCACATTAAGTGAAATAAGTACCTACATATTAATGGAACTCGAACCCATGATTTCGAACTTATTAATGAAATTGCAGCTTTAGTCATTATACTAAGGCATGATTGGTATAATTCATTATTCTTTTACATAAGCTAGTTCTATGTGAGAGTCTATTAGCTGAAGAGCAAGGATGTGAATATTTGCTAGGAGGTTTGTGTGGAAGTTTTGAGATCTTCAAAAATCTTGGTGACATAGTATGAACTGAAGCAAGTGCTTCAAAATCATACCATTCTTGAACCTCTTCTGATTTTGACGCTTCGAGCATCCAAATCCTATTATATTTTTCTGATGCGCTTACTACGATCTTGATTGGGTTAACTCTTATGTGGAAAATCAAGTTTCTCCACATTCTTTAATACTGTTGCCAAGTAGAAACAGAAGATTCAGAATCATCAGTGTTAACCTTATAAGTGCCTGTGATCGGCCTAAGGGTAATCTCTCCCTCTTTAACCCTAGAGGTGTTGGGTTAACTTGAATTATCAGGAGTTTGCACTTCCTGAAATTAAACCATTGCCTTCACCAGAGTCGGGAGATGGGCATGTGCAAACAGTACTTGGATTTGCCGCTACAAGTTTAGAGCCTTATTCTCTAATTGCAGGTTTGGAGCCCTGCTATCTTAATTCTCGGGCCATCACGCCATTAAGACGTAAGAAGTTCGTGCGCATGCTGTGACTGTGAAAGCGCTCTAGCGCGGTGGTGAATACGACGTCCGGCAGATCTTGAAACTTTGTCAACTCATCTACCTACCGCTCAATTGATTTAGTAGCTTTGTGCTCGGTGCGGTCAATCTTCCCTTGAAGTGATTCATTCAACTTATCCATTGTCTCACACTTCTTAGCTTGCAACTCACGAGTAGCACGCTGGAGTCGACGACCGCTTCCAGACGGACCAGTGGACGCCTGCGCTGATCCCTGTGAAGAAAAGTAATCTTCCCTGAACGTCATGGGCTGTGATTGGTAGAATGTTTTATCTCGTACTTGTCTCGTGATCAATGGCTACCTGATATGAATGTAATCTTCTTCTGTTAGGTATAATTTTCTTGAAATTTTTATTTTACCTCTCTTACATATTTTTGTGATTTGTAATATAATTGGTTAGGAGGAGAAAGAACATATTGAGAGATACTTTTGTTGTACACATGATTGGAAGTTGTAAAGCATCTTACTAAAGGGATAGCCGTCGCTAGCAAATGTTCGCTAGTAGATCCTCAGTTGGAAGGCCTACCCATAATTAAAGTCATCAAAATATTAGTCAGAATGTCAATTTTGGTTAATGGGTTAGAAATCTTTTCAATTAATGGTTATTTCATTTGTGGACCAAATTAATTTTTCTACTAATGCGTTCTTTTTTTATATAGTTTTTGAAGTATAAAAAGCTTAAATTATTAGAATCTAAACGTACAAAATAATAAATAAATAAATAACTCTTTCAAAGAAAAAAAAAATGTGCATGGAAAATTTCATTGACAGAAATATGATTTTAAGCTGTAACTCATTACTATGGTTAAAAAAAAAAATTTGTGACGAATAGAAGCATTAGTCACAACTCCGCAGTGGCCATTAACCATTGAATCTCACATTAGCCATAGTTAAAATTATGACAAATATTTTGGTTACATAGATAAAAATCGTAATAAATATTGATCTACTGTGGTAAAATTTAAGGTTTTGTAATAAATTTGACCAATCTTGATTAATAATATCAATTTACCAGAATTTTTCAGTGGTGATCATCAATAGTGTAAAAAAAATATCAATTTTTTGTCTTGTGATTTATACTATATGGAAAAGGGACAAAACTTAGCCGAAAAAAGGAATTCATCAATTGTACATGTTACATAAATTCCCTGTACACACACACACCCTTAATAAATGGGATTCAAATAAAAACTTGTTGCTGAAAATAAAATTAAAACAAACAAGCATCTTAAGTTTTAAGCTCAACTATTGGTCTCAGCGTGGAGTTGTTGCCTAAAAATGGTCAATTTGGGGATATGGGATAAACAGATTTTGAACTCAATTAAACATTCAAGCTTGTGCAGTACCTCTTCATACCACAAGTTTGAGTTCTAAAACTAACAATGCCTTTGCGAACTTTGACTGGGACTGCTCTAAACTCGATCAACTTTATTAATGTTAGATAGATGATGGAAATGAATTTCAACACCACAAGTTCATCTGAGATATATATGCATGAATCAATTTCAGTTTCAATATTTGGTTGAGGTAGGATATAGTGTACTGCACATGATCAAGCCATGTCTCCAAAAATACGATGCTAGCGTATTGAAATAGCATATGAAACTAAACAACATAAAATCAGAATTACTGAAATAAAAAAATGCAAGAGTGTAAAAATCCAGCTAGACTTCAAACATTGCATTAAAGGGATTAACGAGTACCTTTTTAAATCAACGTAGGAAGATGATGGTTCAAAAGTAGAACAACACAGACGAAAAGTGGAATGCGAGCTACCGTTCCCCGACTGCAACACTATATTCGGATACGTACAACAAATATCATACGAAGTTACCAATACAACCCCTTTCCAATACTCAATAACCAATACCAGTGTTTGAACTTTGAAGTTTAGATGGAATAGTTTTTTAAGCGTACTATATGAATGCTATACATATAGGCAATACATAACATCTATGTTATAGTTTGAAATATATAAAAAGTATCACTGTGGACATGTGAATCTCCACAGACAACATGCAATTAATACGGCTGGAGGTAGTCAATGTATGAAAAATCAACACTGCCACATTGAAGCACATTAGTAAATATAATGCAACAACTTTCAATAAAATGTTAAATAAAAAAATAGTAATAGTACGATATTACAGTGTATAGTCACTGCATTTGATATACATTTCAACACTCTCAGCAAGAAATCCTCAATTATTGTCCTATCTACAGTGCGACAAAACAGTTTCTCTATAGTGCGCAACACAGTATACTACAACACAACAAAATCAATTTCTGAAAATATGTAAAAAAATGTTATAATGAAGAAATCAGTGCTAATTTTTCTCAATCATTGTTGTATTGTTGAGCAATATGTCAAAATTGATTGAAGTACTTGATAATTAAAAACAAGATCCTAAATTTAAAAAATAAAAAAAAGTCACGATTAAGGAAAATGGTGTGGCTGACCGATTTGAAACGGGCGCACGTGCGGCGAGTCGATCGGCCACACACGGTGGTGCGCTCCTAACGACAGCTTCCAATGGCCGACGATGGAGACACGGCATATCACTCATAAATGCAGCGGTCGTTCTCTTCTCCTCCTCTCAACCTCCAAATCAATGACAACAACGACGACTGACAACAGATCTGAGGCCTCGCGCGGCGGACGACGACGGCATTAACTCCGGTGGTGGCGGCGACGCGAACAGCAGAGAAGAGGACACTCCAATTGCTGTAATTTTCACACACAAAAGTGAGAGCAAACAACAAAAGAAAAGGAAAAAAAATCGAGAGCACACAAGAAAAGAGAAGGAAAAAGAAAATCCGGCGAACAAAGAAGGAAAGAAGAACAAAAAATGAAAGAAGAAAAAAGAGAAGAAAAAAAGGAAAGAGAGAAGAAAGAAGAAAGAGAAGAAAAAATCGGTAGAGAGAAAAAATAAGAAACAGAAGAAAACAAGAAAAATAGAGAAGGAAAAAATACAATAAAAAAAAGAAAAAGGAGAGTTGAAAAATATTTTAAAAATAAAATTTGCAACACTTAGTCAAGGTGTGCAGAAATATAAACCAAACATGATTTTGTGTTTTGGCCCATCTCTAAGATGGGCCAAAACACAAATCCAAACATTAGCATAGTGTTTTGGGTTTCTGTGTTTTTGTATTTTTAGGCGATAGTATGTTATTAAAAATGCATTAATTAAAAAATAAAAAAAATTGAAAAAGCATATCCTGAGATATAGTAAAGAAGAACCTTAACTACCATTACCCTGAAAAATAAAGCCGTTAATATGTTCTGCATTTTTATGGTGACTGTGAGGATCAGATAATAGTAATATATACTGTTGTAAATAATACTATGTCTAATTCCATGCACTTTATGAGATGAATATGAAGCAGAGACAGCGAATCTTGATGGTGATCTAACAAATAATAACTGAGGTTGTCTTTGCTCTTATATTAGTTTGTTATGGGCACTGGAAAAAGGGGGTGCGGAATGTGATGGTAACCTGGAGTGTCTAGTGTCGGATTGAGTAAAATATTTGTGGACTATAATTGAACTTAGTGACCATTTTTGTTAGATAATCTACGAATGAGGCAAAATGCATATGGTCTCTTGTGTTATCTGTTAAAGCATGCTGGTAGCCTTTCAGACACCACAAATGTCACTGTTAGTGAACAAGTTTCTTGAGCGCAATATCCCAAACAAGAAGAATAGGCTGTCAAACATGATTTTGCAGTTTGACCAAACCATTAGCAAGCATTTCAATGCAATGACAATCATTAAATTGCACTATATGTTATTGGCCCGACCAATTCCCATTTTGATGACTGCACGGATCCTAGATGGAAATGGTTTATGGTACTTTTATTAGATTGTGAGACACGTATGTTCATGAGTTATTTGTACTTTTTTACAACATTTTGTGATCCTACGATATGTTAATACACACAATTTTCTCAGCTCTATGGTTGGAACACTACAGGGGTGTTTGGTGTACTTGATTACAGCTATGTTAAAGTATGGGTTACCAAGTCCGAGAAGGGCATATATTGGACTCAAAAGGGGGAAATAGTAGTAAATGTGTTAGGCCTATGCAATAAAGACATGAAGTTTATCGATGTATTCAATGGTTGGGAAAGCAGTGTTATTTATAGTTGTATCATACGTGATGGCATTACTTGACGTAACTGCTTGTGTATACCTCATGGTATGTTTTAATTAGCTCACTTTAAGTTAATTAAATAATTTTTTTGACTTTTACAAATGCATGTTCACTATGAGTCTAGACATTGCCAGCCCAAAAACTCATTTGAACAAGCAACTATTACTTCTATGACAACGGATATATGAATGGAGAAGGATTTTTTATACTTGCAGATGACTAAGGTACCATCTAAAGAAATGGGACCGCGTGACTGGCGGGCCACAAAACTTTCAAGAGTTCTTCAACATAAATAATTCCTTAGCAAAAATGTTACTGCACGGAGTTTTAATTTATTGAAAACTAAGTGGTGTATACTAAGACCCCAACCCTTTTATATAATCAAGATTCAAAACTAAATAATGATGGTGAGTTGTTTACTTCATAATTTTATTCGAAGAGAGATACCGAAAGACCCGATCAAGATGAAAGTCCCTGACTATATTGAGAAAAATAGGGATTCATCATTTGAATGGGTGTTTAGCATTGACAATAATCCCTATCGATGAAATTGGAGAGATGGATTGGCCCATTTCATATTCAATGAATGGTTGCATCGAGCATGATATAACTTGCTTACATTTGACATTATACAAGTTTTATTGTGTGATGCATTATTTGACTTTTATGATTTATTGTGTTGTGGGTTTGTTTATATTTTATTAAATAGTTGTAAACACTTTGTCGTTTTACTATGTTTGAAAATGTGATACGTTCTATTAGCGACTTTTACGTTGATGTTGGATTCATTAGGATATTGCTAATTTCGCCTTTGGTTGTTCTTGTGTATACTGAAGCAATAATTTTTTGCTATGCATCCCCCAATAAAGGTGCACTTCAACCCATAAAAGCTTTTACAACAAATATCAAGATTATCTAATTGTAGAAAAGCCACCAAACTTTTAGATCTATCTTGCACTCCACATACTAAAATTTAAACTACACTTGTTTGGGCATTGAAAATACAACAACACAAACATTAAGAATGTAGTGCCAGATAATTGCAAGCAAACGTGTACACCTGAGTTGATGATGCATTTGTTGGGCGATTCCATCGTTTGTTTTCAACTGTTCGATAACATCCTCATAGCAAGATAATTGGTTCAACAATCGGAGAATTACTTCCATCGACCTATAACACATTGGTGAATTGACCCATTCAAATGCCCCATAATACCTTCCCTACCATTGGCACACAAATTATAGAAGTCGGTTACACAAGCATGAAATATAACATAGACGACAATGATAAATAACATATAACAAGCCCATGAAACTAGCACTAACATCACGATCGTGGCATTCATGAAATCGTCTTTTAGGATTCATTCTAGTCCAAGATGTTTGTATAACCGCGTCATCACCACAAATAACATATGTGCACACCACTATAGACACCTAAACCTATATTTTCAAAATGGTTTATCCCACTCTACCCCATCGACTATGATGGTGAGTTTCGTCTCCGATCACGGTGTATGTTAGTGCGATATAATATTTTATTATTTGCATTAAATAGTGGGGACAAACAACTTCGGAAGCAAGTATATGCAAGATTTATATTACTTAACAACCAGTCTAACTTAATCTAATCACCAACACCCAAAAAAATTAATTTAAAATACTCAAATGAATTAACACTTTCTAGATATAGTGCAACTGGAACAGTCGTACTTATATATCAGTGATCAAATATGCACGCACCAGACAACTATTTTTGCTCCTCCAAAGGTTCAATGGAAATAATAAGACAAATGATAATCTAAAAAGAAAATTCCCCCAAAATCAAACCACTGAAACCAAGGCAAATGCGATCTACCCACATCGCAAACCCAACCAAAGGCACGTTGCATCTAAATCTTAGATTAGATACAGGGAGACAACACAATGATAAACATAATAACATATTCATAAAAGTTTTGAAATATCATAGATTTTCAAACTAAATTTGTGAAAAGACAACCCTTACATCGTCTGGAGATTTAAAGATGCCAAATATGAATCGAGGAAGGACCATCTTTGTTGCATAATAGGGACCGCCATTGTTGCTTTTGAGGTAGATACATGATTTTGGGATGATATATTAGTTTTTGATTTGGTGGATGTGTATAATCGAAAAAAATGATAGCCTTATAAATGGAAGAGAAGCCCTGAACAGAGAATGGAATAGAGAAATAGCAAAAGGCAACAGTGAGTTGCTGCTTATACCCATCGCACCAAACTTGTCTTTTTCTATGGACATTTTGGTCATATAACTCATATCCTTCTAAAATCACAAATTAATAAATTTACTGGTAAATAAAATAATAAGTAATCCTACAATAGATCAAAGTATGTATATAAAATATTATTTTAGTCTATAACAATCTATCTCGAAGAAGGCAAAAGCTGGCGCTATGAAGG